>NC_142011.1:160092463-160297463 GCF_049901735.1 Notechis scutatus | reverse complement strand
TTTTTTTTTTTTTTTTTTTTTTTTTTTTTTTTTTTTTTATTTAAAAGAAATATTTTTTTTTTTCTAAAAAAAAAAGAAAAAAAAAAAATATAATAATTATTAATTTTTTATTTTTTTTTTTTTTTTTTTTTTTTTTTTTTTTTTTTTTTTTTTTTTTTTTTTTTTTTTTATTTTTTTTTAATTATATTTTTAAAAAAAAAAAAAAAAAAAAAAAATTTAAATAAAAAAATAAAATAAATTTAAAAAAAAAAAAATATAAAACTCAAGCCACGCAAAAGAAAAAAAAAAAAATATAATAATTTTTTTTCCAATTCTTAAAGAACGCCAAAAATATTTAAGATGTTAATTGGGAAAGGAAAGGTTGGAGCGCCCGCGCCGTTAGGGGTAGTGTTTTTTTTTGGGTTGGGTTTGGTTTGTGGGAACAACACAGGCGGCGGCTTTGAAAAGAAAGAAAAAGAGAGGAGAAAAAAAAGGAAAGAGATTCGCCTGTTCAGTTATCTTTTTTTTATTAGCTGCCTGTTCGATCGAAGGCTGAGCTAAACTGGGAGGGGAACGCAAGGGGAGATGTCACGTGGGAGGAGGAGGGGCGTTCCTCAATTACACAGCTCAGCCTGTGTAACGCGACGACTACAGAGCACTTCCGGGCATTTTGGATGCTTGTAGAGCATTTCTACGAGAATGGCCTACTTAACTTTGTAAATATTATTGTATCTTTATAGTTTTTGTGAAACAATTTAGATAATGAAAATAAATTCCATGTTTACTCTACAATGCAATCATTTCCTTAAACTGAGGTCAACATTCATGTAGTTTTCTTGTCAAAAACTACAAAAACTTAAGAAATGATTTTTGACGGCCATCTTTCTGTTTTTTTCAAAACCAAATCCCAGTCTCTTAAAAGCCCTGGAATTCCCCTATGGTTTTCCATCTAAGTATTAGCTTAGGCCTAGCTCGTTTTAGCTGGTGGGACTGAAGTCAGCTACTTGCTGCCACCTACTGAAGCACAATGCAAATAAATGAAATTATTCCAAAGGTGTGCATAAAACAATGCAAGAAACAATCTATTTATATAGGAGTCATATTTTGGATACTAGTGTACAATCTTATATTAAGTAAAAAGGAAAACCATTTCTGTTATAAATAAGTACATATTTGTATTTTTTATTTGTTCTATATACAAATTTAACATCTGGCATTCGAAAGTGTTTGAAACACACATGTTATACATTACACTTTACTGCCCACATAAACTGCTTCTTGGACTTATGGCAAATATCTATCATTAATTCACCCTTTCAACTAATTTCCCTTAATCCCAGCAGGGTTTCCCAAACCTATTATTAAACTTTATAGCTGGTGCCAGATCGATTCCGAAAGAATAATTTGTTTAATATTCTCTTTGTGAGTCCATAGGTAGATTCTAAAAAAACTTTTCGAGTGTCAATGATTTATTATGATTTCTGTTATAACCAATTAATGTTACACCTAAATGTTACCACATTGAGAATCTACAAACATACAGTATATTTTTATTTACTTATATTCTGACAGTACAGGCTGCCAGAAAGCCTTTTAGAAATATTATGTTTCATATGTAAGATTACTCATACAGGCAGAGCTGAAAAATTCCAATGGATAAATGAAACTATTTAAGAAGAGTTCCTACACACACAAAAATTTCTTCATTTCCAATAGAATGTAATAGAATTAGATTGTAGCTATTCAAATCCATGAGTCTGTATGGGACAGTTAGGGGTGTCTTCTCTGTTAGTACACCAACCATCTCCAGCCAAGAGCTTCTCCTTTGAGACACAAAGTCAGCCAGCCATATTTTAAGGCTTTTCCTGAAGGGCTAATAGAGAGGGGGCAGACATTACTTCCTGTGGTAAGATCTTCCAAAAGGTGATGGCCATGGCAGAAAAGAGATCAAGCAATGGATTTTTAAGGAGGGAGAACCAGGGTTTTCTTAAAAGACTCAAAGAACATCCACTTCTAAAATGAAGTATTTATCACTGCCTTTCACCAACCAGGAGGGACATGGGCCTTATTGACATTTAGCTGAACTGACAGTGTTGAATATTGTGTTCACTTCCTCAGGTCCAACAAGATTGAACAATTCCCAGATAACCATGCAAGACCTTTTCCCAAGCATTTCACATAGACCTGTACCACACATGGGTTCCAAATTGGAAAGAATCTGAGCAACTTTGTCAGTCAGGTATTCGACAAATTCCTCTGCGCCTTCTTGACTCAGGGGTCAGTGCCACCAGAGACATTCTACGGATGCAGCAAGGGCAAAGAAATAATGCTGTTTTGCCAGTCGTTATGAGGTGGGCCTTAATAGTGGCTCCAAGTCATGTCCAATTGGAGTCATCCTTTGGTTTCCTCCCGTGGAATCTCTTAGCCCTTGTAAGAACCTGCAGCTCTGCATGAACTATGGGAAATATCGGGAGCAATGGGTCAAGAGAGGCTGCACAGGCACAATCCTGTCCAGAGCTTCAGCCACCCTTTGATTCCATGTTATTATCAAGGCTTCGGCAGAGCTGTGCAGCAGAACTCCCAGAATATCCCCCAGTTTTTGATTCTCATTTTGTACAGGCCATCAAAATTCACTCAATGTCTCCAAGGTTTTTAACATTCATGTTAGAACCACTGACCATTTTAAAATAAATCTATGCTTGCTCCCTTTCTGAAAGATATTTTCCAATTTAAACAAGGATAAAATACCATTACAAATATCATTACAAATATTAGATTGTGTGAACAAATGTATGTTATATGTAACAATTAAACCACTGATATGTTTAACAATTTTGTAACTTCAAAAATGCAACTTAGCAAATGATAATTGATCAGATGTTTGCCAATTCATTACATGCTTTTCACAAAACAGTATGTAAGATCTACATATAGCCATAGAATGGAAGATAATTGTTATTCACAATTGTAACTGGATTATTTTTTCAAGAAAACTCAAGTACAACTCACAAAAAACTTCAGCATATGTTCATAGTAAATGATGTAGAAATTTATTTTGTTAAAAGAAATACTTGATTTAGCAGAGCCTATGGCAGAGACCATGTGTCAATTTATCAAAAGAATATTATAGTGTGACTTAGAAGACACATCTGGCAAATATTGCCCAACTTTTAGATAATTAATCTGGAATAGAAATCTAACATGATAGTGCAAAACAGCGTGAAATGGAATGACTTCAATAAACATGTAAGAATATTTGCGTATATGCAAATTTAGCAATTTTGCTCAACACAATGTGTATATTAATGAGAGTATTCCAACTTGACAATATTGTATTAAGAACTATTTATATAAAAATCACATGCTATATGCATGTTCACACCTGTGTCTTGATAAAATTAAGAGAAAGCAGAACTATTTCTATTGTGTGGGCAGTGACGGTTTTAAGAAGAATAAGACAATGGGTAAGATAATTTCTTCACATCAGAGATAATTAAAGAGAAAATAAAAGTAAAACACAAGCTGAAAAGAATGGTGGGCAACATTTCCATACTGACACAACTGCTTCTGATGTAGGAGTTAATCAGTGCCTTTAAGCAAATCCCACAAATTAAAATGCTGTTAAGTTAAAGCAGTATACAAATGAATTTTATAGTTATACACAGACATACATACATACTGTACTTTGTTGCTAGAAGTTGGGGGATAGATAGCATATAAATTTAATAAATAAAATTTTAACCTGTGAGCCCTTTTTAAAATAAGTAGCTGTTCCTTCAACAAAGGATGTATGTGAAAGGACATACATCAGTTCAAAACCAAATTTTCTTCAACATGGAAATTTCCACATAATTTTCATCCTCATCTGCCATCACATGATACGGCCATTTCCTTACATAATTGTTTCCCCCATCACAAATTCATGGGATCCATGCCAATTGAAAAATAATATTTTACAATCTAGAATCAGTATAATAATGACACAGGGATTTAGATGCATAAGTGCTAGTAGTGTATTACTGCTGTGATTTTTCAAGATCAGGTTCTACGGGACTATATAAACTAATTCAGCTAATACAGGTAGTCCTCGACTTACGACCATAATTGAGCCCAACATTTCTGTTGTTAAGTGAGACAATTGTTAAATTGTTTCGCCCCATCTTATGACCTTTCTTGCCATAGCTGTTAAGTGAATGACTGCAGTTAATAAGTTAGTAACCCGGTTGTTAAGTGAATCTGGCTTCCTATTGACCTTGCTTGTCAGGTCGCAAAAGGGGATCACCTGACCTTGAGACACAGCAATGGTCGTAATTGTGAACCAGTTGCCAAGCATTTCAATTTGGATCACACGATCACAGGGATGCTGCAAAGGCTGTAAGTTGTAACTACGAAAAATGGTCACAAGTCACTTTTTTCAGTACCATTTAACTTTGAACGGTCACTAAATGAACTGTTGTAAGTTGAGGACTACCTGTCCACAAACTGCAAATGAGAAATGAAACCTTAACACTGTTTTAGAAATATTTTGGGCAAAGACTAAGAATGGTCATCTGACTTTTACGCTAATTTAATGATACATGTAATAACACATTTAATTATGTGCTTCCTAGCCAAACTGCCCCAAACAGTGCCTTGAAAGAAATCAGCAGCGGTCCTTTGACTTGCATGGATTTTTCTAATCCTTGCACAAGAGGAGACAAAAATCTTGAAAATAGTGCCTGCAAAAGAAGATGCATGACAGCAAGATGAAGAAGACCCAGAAAAATGACTTGATACTAATGAACAGAGAAAACTAAACCAACGAAGTGGAAGTAGTATGAGCATTAACAGAAAGTGACCAAGTAATGCTTGAATGCTTGATTAGAAAGACAGACTGGGGGGGAAGCTCTCCAAGAAAGGCACTAGCAAGCTACCTCAGTATCATACTAAGACGCACAGACCTGTCCATGTAAATGACCAAAAGCTATAACTAAACCAAAGGCAATTTTACTTTTAAAGCCAAGTATAATTGAATAAATATTGTGAATTATAGGATAGTCATAATGCTTTATGCTTTGTTCATAAAGATTATGCAAAAATATTGCAATGAAATATGATCCTTTACAGAAGCTTATTGTGTCATTTTATATATAAAAAAAACAAAAAATATAAGGGAAAAACATTCATATTTTTATGTTTTGCTTTCTTCCTATTTTTTTTTATGTTTTGCTTTCTTTCTTTTTTTGTTTTTTTTTTTCATTTTCTGTCTGTCTGAATAAGGGTTAATTGTATTCATTTTTTTAAATAGCATAACAGAACTATAAAAATGGAAGAGGCTGTTTAGGTTATCAAATGAAACACATTGTTTTATGTAGAAATCCCAATTCAGAAAACAGGACCATCCAGCCTCTACTTGAAAGTTAAATGATCCTATGTTGATTTACAATTACTGATCAGCAACTTAAGATTCCACACACACACACACACACACACACACACACACACACACACACACTAAGCAGAATAATGGTAAAAACTTGATCCATCCAAGCCCCGAGCCTCAGGAAGAGAAGGAACTTCCTCCAACTCTCCCTGCCACCTATCTCTTGTCCTGCCATATTTGCCCTTTTGGTAACCCTGCATTCTGCAGGCCAACAATTCTTGCAGACCAGCAAGCAGCCCCAGAACTGCATGGCTGTGGGGCTGCTTGCCATACCTCAGGAAACCTAAGCCACTCCAGCAAGCATTCATTCACTCAGCTGCCTTCTCTTCCAATTCCTGCAGCAACCTTTCACCTTCTGCTGTCTCCTTTTTTGATCCAGCTTTTCTGGCAAATATTTCCTACTAACCCTGTCATGCCCCTGGTGGAGACTGACTCTGACAGGGCATGGAAGTGTGGCTCCGGAGGTTGTGGAGGAGGCTGGGGAAGGGCAGTCAGAGGAGGATCCAGGCCCATCCCCTATCCATCCTAGGGCACTCAGGGAGGAGAGGATAAGGGAGAGACGTGGTCTCCTCGGGAGGAGAGGGCCTTGATCCTCTTCATGGGTTGCAGGTGTGAGAACTGAATAAGAGTTGGACCTGCGTACCAGCAAACGCTGGAAACAAAGCGTGTTTTATTTTGGTGGTTATTTTGAACAACCACCCGATTGACTTTAAGTAAAAACAGAAAAAGAAAGAAAAAACCAATGCCAAAAACTTTTTTTTTTAAACCACTAAATGATCCCAGGCTGTTCCTTCTTGTTTCTTTCCTTTACTTTTCCTTTCTGTGGGTTACTGTATCTTTTAATAAGATTTCAGTTACAATGTATCCTCGGGAGTCTTTTCAAAGTTTCACCGTTAATCCTCTTTATTTTTCCAAGTGGCACTCCATTTTTTCATTATTCCAAGTCCCACCCTTTTGCCTCCACTCTTCTCCTTTTTAGGGCTTTAAAATGACCAAGAAAAAAAATCTTTATTCTCCTTTTGAAACTTAGATTTCAGCTTAAGGTTGCCTATTAGTGTCAAAATACATTAATATAAATTTCTTTCCATACCATTTGTAATTGTCAATATAAAGCTAAAAAAAGGGTTTTTAACCTCCTTTTCTCTCTCCTTCGCCGCTTAAAGATCTTCTTTCAGAAGTATCCCTCTAGGTACTTTTAGATTCAGGGTACCTTGCTTAGATGTTCTCTGTTGTTTAGACCGGTCTGTCCTCTTTGTCTTCCTCCTGCACAATCTTTTCCAGTTAGGTTCTTCTTTGAGGTGGCCATTTCTGACCACCGTTGCAACCGTCTTCAGGGAAGGGGGTTTAGACCAGCCAAGGAGGAGAGATGCGGCTCCCCTCCCCTCGGCTAGCAATCTCCCCCCTCTTCACCACCTCTACGGGGTGGCTTCAGCCCCGAATCCAAAGGATGGGGGCGCTAAAGCGGCGAGCACAGATTGAAACCACGCACAATCGTGGATTTCAGTCTGTCGCTGAAGAGACCCAAACCGGAAGTCTGCTTGCAAGCAAATTTCATGTGACAGACTGAGCTAGCCAATGGCAGAGAGATAGATCTCTGAATGAATCTGTGATTCTGTGAGCAACTCAATCTGCCTGCTTTGCCTGATTTTGGGTAAAAGTTGCTCTTTTTTAATAAAAAAATTCAATATTTATATATTTATAATATTTACATACAAGCCATGCCCAGCCAGTCACATGACCACCAAGCCACACCCACAAATTAGGCCATGCCCACAGAACCCGTTAGTGGTCCCTGGCATCTAAAATTATGAGTTTGGTGGTCCCTGAGGTCCAGAAGGTTGGCGACCCATACTCTGAGCTATGTCATAATCAGTTAACGACAGTGGAATAGAGTTGCTAATTGAAGCACCGACCATCTTGTAAATATGTTGATATCTGGGACATCTCTATTCAACTCAGGATCTGCATACAAAGCAAAATGAAGCAAAGCAAAATAAAGGGAACCAAAGCAAAACAAAACAAATGGTCCTTGCCAGAATCACTAAGTTTATTGTGTCATTTCCTGGAGTTGAAGTGCAACACATATAAAGGGCTTCATGTGGGAAGAAGCTAATAAAAAGCAATGGCATAGTCCACTGTTTCTCAACCTTAGCAACTTTAAGATGTGAAGACTTCACTTCATGTACCCAGCATGCTGGCTGGTGAATTTGGCAGATGAAGTCTACACATATTAAAAGCTGCTGGTGTTGAGAAACACTTGTCCAGTAAACTCCAACACTATTTTTAGAGCAAGAAAGATACAGTTATCTGTTGTAGCAGTATTCTGTTTGTATGTTTTGGCCCTAACTCTTAGAAGTGACAACCTGAAGCTTTTTACTTTTATTACCGTTTGTTATTATTAGGTCAAATTCAAAAGATATGATGACAGATGAAACAAAGCCAACTTTCTGTGCAGAAATAACTTGCCCTCTTATCTGAATTTGTGTGTCAAAGAAAACAAATGACGACCCATCTTTAAAAAACAAGCTGGATAAATGAAGCATGATGCCTGTTTCTCACTTCAAATCTTCAGTCTTTTTGCAGTCACTTAGTTTTAAGCTTTTAAGTTACCACCTGTCTCCATAAAGCCCCTTCGGAACAGAAATCTTTCTATACGGAATCAGTTTTCAAATAATTTTTCAGTGTAATATTTCATTCATGATATTTGGAAAGATTCCATACATCTTCCATTCATAACACTGCCAGATTTCCTCATAACTATTTATTTAAAATCAGAAAGAGAAAATTGCAGAGCAAGAATGGAATACAGGTAGTCCTCGACTTACAACAGGTCATTTAGTGACCGATCAGTTACAACGGCACTGAAAAACATGACTTAAGACCGTTTTTCAGAATTACAACCTTTGTAGCATCCTCATGATTATGTGATCAAAATTCTTGGCAACTGATTCACGCTTATGACTGTTGCTGTGATTCCCTTTTGCAATCATCTGACAAGCGAAGTCAATGGGGAAACCCGATTCACTTAACAAGCTCCTAACTTATCAAACTCCAGTGATTCACTTAACAACTGTGCAAGAAAGACTGTAAAATAGAGCAAAACTCATTTAACTGTCTCACTTAACAACATACATTTTGGGCTCAATTGTGGTTGTAAGTAGAGGACCACCTTACAAGGATCCTCTAGTGCAGTGATCCCCAACCTTTTTTATGCCACGGCCCGGTACCGGCATCAGCTGGGCGCTGCGGCCCGGTACCGGCATCAGCTGGGCGCTGCGGCCCGGTACCGGCATCAGCTGGGCGCCGCCATCTTTTTGATGAAAAAGTGCTTCCAGTGACCTCACCGGAAGCACTTTTTCATCAAAAGATGGCGGTGCATGCTTCGGTGAGCTTTTCCGGTAGAAATGGCTTTCACCGGAAAAGCTCACCGAAGTGCTGGCGCCATCTTTTGATGAAAAAGTGCTTCCGGTGAGCTTTCTACCTGGAAAAGCTCACCGAAGCACTTTTTCATCAAAAAGATGGCGGCGCCCAGCAACCAGCGGCCCGGTAGGACTTGTTACGCGGACCGGTACCGGTCCGCGGACCGGTGGTTGGGGACCCCTGCTCTAGTGCAGTGATGTCAAGCACATGTTGTCACATCATCACATGATGTATCGCAACTTTTTCCCCCTTCACTAAGTTGGGCGTGGGCATGGCCAGTGTGTGGTGCATCTGGCCTATGAATTTGACAGCGCTGCTCTAGTGCAACTCTCTGCAGATTATATTTAAATACCATGTTCTGAGTTATACAGTATTATTATACAGTTAGCCCTCAACTTACAACCATTCATTTTAAGACATTTTTGCCATGGTTGTTAAAACAAATCACTTTAGTTGTTAAGTGATTCATAAGGTCATTAAACAAACTCAGTTTCTGCCACTGAATTTGCTGGTTGAAAGCTGGCTGGGAGAGTTGCGAATGGTGATCACGATTCTGGTAACTGTAATCATCATAAATACATGCCATTTGCTAAGCACCCGAATTTTGATCACTTTATTATGGAGATACAGTTATGGTCACAAGTGTGAGAATGGTCACATCAGTTTTTTCAGTGCTGTTTTAAGTTCCAATAGTTGTTAAAAAAAATCATTATAAGTTGAGGACTATCTGTAAGTGGGAAATAGAACAAATGTTCCATTTTAAGTTTTAATGCAATTCTGAGACTGAGCCATACTTCTATGAAAAAACATTGAGAGCATTTACAATTTATTGTATTTTTTTGGACAACAGAGTTCATTTTAGTTAGATGTTCTTCAAGGATTTCTAATCTTTCATAATTCAAGCAAAGCAAAACGTAAATTGATAAAAAAAAAAAAAACTGTGGCCATGTCTCTTATCCAATATCTTGTCTTAAGTCCTCATTCTGACCATCTACTCATCAATTGTATATGTTCTAACCAGTGTTTTGAAAGGTCAACTGGAAAGCAACTTGATTTAAGTTTTAAGCAATATTTTGGTACCTCTGTCTCAAAATGGCTTGTGTGATCTGCTGTCGCTATGTGGGGGGGAGTTGGTGATTTTTTATTTATTTTTTTCCATATTTTCTTCTATTGTACTTTATTAATTTATTTGATTCTTTTTGTTAGTTTTTATTGCTTTTTATTTTAAATATGGGTTTGCATCCTATAAGCTGCCTCGAGTCGCCATGGGTGAATAGGCAGCAATATTAAATAAATAAATAAATATATACATACATACATAAATATGCTGCTGCATTTCAATAAAACCTTTGGCTTAGGAACACAGAAAAACATTGGAAACAAAAGCAACCATTATTCTTCTGTGAAAAATAAAGAACTTGTCTGAAAAGTCTATGACAGAAACCACTACAACAGAACTGAAAGATGCTATATTTTCCATGCATCTTCCCCCTATCCAATCTCAACTACAAACCCATTTCCTTTCATATATGAGTGACAATCTTTTATACAGTGTGTTCAAAACTACAAAAACTGTCAGCAGTTTGCAAGGAGTTTAATTGATTGTTAGATATAAATCATATTCCCCCAACTGTCATACCAGTTGTTTTATTTTTTTATTTATATCTATCTATCATCTATCTATCTATCTATCTATCTATCTATCTATCTATCTATCTATCTCACACAGTCACTTAGGGATCATTATCAGAAAACTCTTGGTGTTCTTTTGTTCTCCAGCTTAGAAAAAAAAACAAAATTAAACTTTACACAGGTATTAAGTTCTTTTACAATAATTGCTTAAGCTTTACATGAAGTAGATATATAGCAATTTATTGTACAATATAGTTAAGCACATTTTACTGAGAATGACCTCACAGTATACTGTAAAAAGGAGTTATACCCAGGAGAAGTGCAATCTTTGTTTCATTTTTAACTGTGATTGGCTAAAGCCAGAAAGTCAGGTACACATTTAACATTGCCAAAAAAATAAACATACTGTACATGTCCAGAATTTTTAGGTGTGTTGCTGTATCGCCCTATGTCTTCTCCACAATATTCCATCTCTTCCTACCCATAGTTGCTGCTACCATTTCTCTTTGCCTTCATCCCCTCTACCTGTCCATGAACCATCAGCAAGAACAGCAAGTAAAGTGTTGGTTAGTTATTGTACATTACTTTTTCTCCCTGTCATTAACTGTTTACTCAAAGTGGGCCAGCAAATAAGCAGCAGAAGTGACAACCCGAAGCAGAGCCAAAAGCCTCTATTTGACAGCAGCTCAAGACAGGATAAGTACATGTGACAATGACTCAAGAACAGGACAAAAGTACCTGCGACAGTGACTCAAAACCAGGACAAAGTATTCCCATTTGTCAAAGAACTGATGTACCCTGTAAGTGATACAGCCCACTCACTGCAGTCTTATTACAACCCTACTCATGATCTCAGGAAAGTTGAATCTTAAGAGTTGGGTTTTGCTTTTTTTAGAACATTTTAGAATACAGAAGAAAGTGGTTACAGTCGTTGGTCATGGAGAAGGATAATTGAGGATCAAGTGATTTAATATCTTATGTAAGCAGAATGTCTTTCCAGTTACTTCAATCCTCGGTGTAGAAACAAGTCAGCTTGTGGAACAACTGTAAAATAGTGATTAAGGGACAAAATTCGTTCAAATCTGCCCTCAATTACAGAGTTACATGAATGCATTTAGGCAAATTACTATCCGTTAGTTGTTTTCTCTAGTAGGAATAAAAAGAGACAAATGGAAGACAGAAGAGAAATTCATCATTGTCACAACCATCACCAATCCAAATTATAAGAGCTCTTACAATTGAGACATAACTAAAACTAAAATTTAAAAACATCTTGGAAGGAAATGGTGTACAAATAGTTCTTGACTTATAAACAGTCAATCACTTCATGTTATGACAGCCATGGAATGTGTGTTTGTGACCCATAAAGCACTCCTGACCATAGTAAGTGCCCCCAGGATCACATGATCCAGTGGTGGGATTCAATTTTTACTACCAGTTCTGAGCGTGGCTTGGTGAGCGTGGCAGGCGAAGGATACTGTAAAATCTCCAGTCAGAGATGGTATTTGCTGGTTCTCCAAACTACTCAAAATTTCCACTACCAGTTCTTCAGAACTGGTCAGAACCTGCTGAAGACCACCTCTGACGTGACCATATCCTGGACAGGTCAGCTTTACAACTCATTGCAGCACTCTGTAGCACATGATCACGATCACTTAATGACCTCAGTGTTTAAGGATCTCAGCAAAAAAGCCAGAAAATTGCTTCTGGTCATGTGGGTACTTCAACTTACAACGGTAACAACTTATGACCAGATTTCCAGTCCCAATTATAGTCATAAGTCATAGACTATAAGACTAACTGCTTAATTATATACATTAACTTAATGGATATGATCAAAGGCAGTGATTCCCAAATGGCTGTGTATAAAAATGTATTACCTGGTCCGTCCCAGCTTCCCTGTAGTCACGAGTCTCACCACTTAGCCCCACTTTGTTCTCATACTCCTGCTGCCATATAACTGATTAGACCAGACACATCCCAAATCAGCTCCTGCATATTCAAAGCAAACCAGCTATACAAGCCAGAAATGATCACTGGTAGTTAGCTAATCAGCCTGCTTGATGCACAAAAAAACTGGTTCTTTGATATATGCAAGTGATAAAAGTGATGTGAATACTAACATTTTTTAAAAATGACAACAGTGAACAAGTTACCAACTGCCAGTCTAAACTGTGATATCACACAAACAAAACCAAAAGGAAAGTGTGATTTAGAAACTATAAAGATGAGAATTTAAACATGAGATTTCCCTTACCCCTCTCTCTTAGAATTCATAATTTTTTATTAAGTAACATCTTAACCAACAAGTTCTGACAAGATTTATTGTTATTATTGCAATTTAAAAAATCAAGTGGTATTTAATTTTGGGGGAAATGCACCGGGAATGAGTAGGCAATGTAAATATAGTGATTTTATTCACCTCCGAACATACATTCTTATGCTCTTTAAGACTAAAATGTTGCAAGTAAGTCTTTAATTGGATAACCCTTACATTTTCTAAATATTTGTCTAAGAAAAGATTACAGAGAAGACAACACACAATATATGGCTATTAAGAGTTCACATGTAATTTATAGTGGGTAGTTAAAAGATTTGACCAAATTTATGTAAGCAGCAAGGTTCCACATGCATTTCATACCTTTGATTGAGATGTCATCACAAACTGGAATTATGCTTTGAGGAAGATTACAATTTAACTAATTTGATGCTATATTTTGATTAGTAGTCTCAATAATTTATCTAAAAGTCCAGAGTTCCCAATGACCTGATTTGTTGATACAGACCAATGTTGTACTGTACACTTAAATGATAAAGCAACAAGTCTATTTATATGGAGTAACACTGAAGATTCATTCAGATATAGTAAAGCTATGTCAAATTATTATTTATTTTTAGCTGCTCCTTACACTTCTTGGCAAGTTGCTCCTCTAATACCATTATGACAACTACTGCTAATGGTAAGGTTTAGAACAATAAGCCTGCAGGACAGCCTTTGCCAGGGACATATGGGTGAGCATATGATGTCTTCTTGCAACCCACTTTTCCTCCTCCTACCATATGTGAAAAGTACTAGGAAGCGAGACTTTTATCATAACATGTCTACTGATGTCATTTTTAGGTTATCAGGAGTTAACACTTGATAATAAAACCTATTGTGCTTTTAAAATGATAAAATTGTGGGGATCAAGGTTAAAACCTTTTGCTTTTTCCAAATAAAGTTGTCTTGTGTAGCTGACAAATAGAAATAGGCACATCCAATTTTGCAAATTACTCTACTGCCAGTTATTTCCTCAAGCATGAACAAAAATATTTATCTGCAAAAAAATCTTAAAATTACTAGCATGTTTTAAATGTTCTGGAAAATAAAAGTAGGAAGCCTAAAGTTTAAAGAAAAACAAATAATGATTGCCTATTAAGACGTTTAATTTCTGCTAAAAAAAAATTGTTTCCGCCAGATATGTTTCTTGATGTTTCTCAGCTTGTCTACTTTTGGTGAAAGCAATTTATCAATATTTCTGGAGTACTAACACAATCTATTAGGCTAAATATGACTTTTGTTTAACACAGATGGAAAATAGTATTTGCACAGTTGTATTTGTAGTGTTTATTCCAACTTGTGTCAAACAGAGTTTAAAGGTTTGGGAAATATTTTGAAATGCTGACAGATGTACAATCACATGGCATCTTGTTTCACAAGTTCACAATTCACAGTTTTCAAAATTTCTGTTTCCCTGGACATGAACCCAGTTGAGGGATTGTGTCAGGCTGCTTCATTAGATCTGGCAAAGAAGGAATATTATGGGTACCATGGGCTACATGTGCCTCCTCTGATAGGAAACCCACCATATAGAACATCCTTTACTCCAAAATTAGATTAGCTTTATAAATTTTGATATTCCAAAAACCTTCAAGACCTGGTTATATATTATCAGGCCTGGGATGCCTTGCCTTGATGGCTCCATTATTGAGATGCCATTCTTATCCTCCCTTCATCTGGGATTGTGTCTTTTTATGATATTAATAAGGATTTTTACACTTTATATCTGCTTTTACATATATTATTTTATCTTGTTGCATACTGCTCAGAGTCACTTTGGGTGAGATTAAGGGGGGGGATATAAATTTGACAGACAGACTTCAGAGTCCATATATAAAATATTATTGAGGCTAAAGTTTATTTGATTGGATTATACTTGTTAAACTTGCATAGTGAATTCAGCAGCATAACAAATATGACTGACATTCTGTTGAGTGAACACTCATAATGTGAACACTCCGCACTATTTTAATAGTAGTTTTAATGCTATAAAACAGCCATATATTTATTTGATCCCAAGTTATGAATCATATAATCTTGTTCTGTGTACTTTGCACCAGCAATAATTAATCTCACACTCTTACTTTCTCTTGCTTTTTTACAAGAATGCTCAAATAAGATTTATTGAGAAACGTTTTTAATTAATTTTAGTAAATATTCACATATTTTAAAAATAAGCATTTTTAGATTATCACAAAAAACATATTTACCGAAGAATAAATCCAACTGGGCACATGGGGTCATTCTTCTGAATAGACACACATAAGGTGCACTAACACTGGCACAAATATATTGTCAAATAGGTTTATATAATATTATTGGGGCCAATTATTGGAAAAAATAAATGAGGAATAGCATGGCATCCTTTTCTGTCATTTTATTTCTAAACATATACAGGCATGAAAGGCCAAGACAACTGTAATCTTATTTATTGGATTTATTATGATAGCCCAGACAGCCAGTCTCACAGCCCCACTCTAATTTTCTTGAGCCAAAGTGATGTCATGTCCAAAGCAGCACTAAGCATTGCTACAATTCCAGTTTTTTTCTGTAGTCTCCACCCTTTTTCTTCATAGCATGACATTACAAAAACAAGAGGGCCATCAGTCACCTTTCTTAGGGCAGGCACAATGGAAGCAGTACATTTTATAAACTTTCACTTTCCATGATAAGGAGATGCAACAATTCAGAAACAAATCCAGTCAAAGCAGTTGCAGTAAAAACAAAACAAATTATGACAAGATTATGGTTCTCCCTGAAACCACATACTGCTTTCTTTGCTAGCAAGAGTCAGACTAGCTTTAGCAGGTTGACAATCATTCTATCTAAAGAAAGTCAGAATAAATTTAAAAAGCAACTATTGCAAGTTTATTTCGCTGAGAATAGTTTTCCTTTACCAGTATGTTCTCTTGAGCTGTTTGACTGCAATTTCCATCATCCTCATTCATCATAGTCATGTTAATGGGAAATAATAGGAAGTATGGCTGAATGCCTCTGTATCAGGTTAGGAAAGGAAATCGTATTGCACATTAGATATTTTACTTCCACTCTAGACTCCAGATTCTATTAAAATTTTTTATTTAAAACAATTAAACCTATTATACTTATTTATCTAGGGAAAAATTAGAGTTAGCATTAGAGTTATATATTTTCAAAGGTAATTCAATGGAAGATGTGGATAGAAGAGCTACCAAAAGGTTAAGTACTGTATTACTTTCCAACTTCTACTTAGCCAAATACAAGATGACTTAGAATAAAATCTCATTTTCAGTATTATAAAGGTACCAATTGAATATAACAATTAAAAAGCAAAAGCCATGTTGTATCTACTCCAACGCTTTATACTCCCTTTATAAACTGCACTAAGTCCAAACAGAATTTAAATACAAGACCAAGTTTATGTAAGTAAATTATCTAGCCATTCTTCATTTTAGAACAGTATTAACAATATCAATAAAATTATTAAAAGGCTACAAATGAAATACTATTTTTATTTTTAACTTATTGCACAAATAATTATCCTACATATTTAACTTGTATAATTTATAAACTGACTTACAGTAGTTAATAAAACACAAATAAAGCAAAATAACAAACAGCTGCAAATGATACTAAGTGTATTTTGCAATGAAATGTCAATGCAAAATGGCACTAATATAATCTTATGTACAAACAAGTTTAAAATTCAAACTTTCTCATAAATGTAAAATAAACAAAGTATGTTTAACATAAATTTTATAACAGATCGCACAAGAATGTTAAACAGCTTCATTACTTTATATGAAATGGACAACTGCTTTACATTTAGTATTTCTCTCAAAATATGCAAAATTCATTGCTACTTTTGCAATCAAATACTCAGTGGTCATCAAGCAGAGTCATCAGGGTTTTGTTTTTTTAAAAGAAAGTTGCACTCAAAAAACCAGAAAAGTAACACTTCCAAACAGCACCACGATTTAAACACAATGCACCATATGTTGATTCTCAGCTTACAAGTTTGCCTGCTTCTTTGCTTCCCTCTAGTTTCCTCCCCCCATCCTATACCTCTGATTAATACCAGCTGTTTCCCTCGATCTCTCCATTCAAGCCCACAGGAGCCTTCTTTCTCAACTTTAAACTCCACTCTGCAGCCGAAATACATACAGCCACACAAGGGCCTTGGGATTGGAAATGCAAAAAGGAGGAGATAGCGCTTCCACTGCAGAGGTCCAGATCTACAATTTACTATACAACCACACCCACCGCATTGCAGAAGCCATGAGCGGGGGAGAGACGGGGTGGCGGGGGGGAAGGCAGACGAGAGCCCCACGGTGAGACAGAACATGATGCCACCAACCGAGTTTCCACCCCACCCCAAAAAAGCCACGCCCGACGGGTGCAGCGAATCCTGCAAAAGAGCAGTCAAGTTGAATGAAAGCCAGGGACGTGAACAATTCTAAGTTAAGCAAGAGCGGCGGAGTAAAAACCACATGGCATTTAAGGCTGGATGAAGCTACTTTTTCTTCTGCCGCCAAAACTACTTCGCAGCATCGCCACAGAAGCTGAGGCATTTCTTCTTTAAAAAGTTATCTACCCACCCAACCCTTTCTTTCCATTTCTTAACGTTAAAAAGACCCAACCTACATCACCGTCAATAATTAATAGAAGTAAGCAGCAAGATGCTTAACGGACAGCAGTTATCACATGGCTGTCGCCAGAAATCAAACATTGAGAGCGCAGACGGTCAAAAAAAAAAAAAAAAA
Organism: Notechis scutatus; assembly: GCF_049901735.1. Taxonomy (NCBI): domain Eukaryota; kingdom Metazoa; phylum Chordata; class Lepidosauria; order Squamata; family Elapidae; genus Notechis; species Notechis scutatus. Next base: position 160,279,948 of record NC_142011.1, on the reverse strand, counting down.
AGATGAATAGGAACTTGCTACCCTTGGAAAGGAAATTTCTGTTAAGAATCCGTCGGGAAAAAACCGCTCAGAAATGAAAGGGAGGTTCTGCGCAGAACTCCAAAGGAGGCACCAAGACGCACCCGCGCATTTCAGATCCAGAACTCAATAGACTTTACTCAAGACAGCCAAGCAAAGCGAAGCCTTATGAGGAAAATCAGGCCACTGCCGTCTGAACGAACCTAAGCCCCGCACCATCAACTTACTAAATCACTGTTGGGGCTGCGGGTGTCCTATTGCCAGGGGAGTTGCCCTTAAAGCACAGGGGAATGAAAAGGCAAGGGCTGACGGCCTGGATGCACCCAGACCCAGCTTCGCGTTCGCCTGCGGTTTTTGCTAGGCGACCCTTTCGCCAGAAACAGACAAGCGGGTTGCACGAAGCGCGCCTGAGCAAAAGTCAACCCTGCCCCCCCCCCCCAACTCCCGGCTCCGCACGGACTTCTTCCCAATTTCCCCTAAGAGAAATAAAAGAAATGACGACGCCAACATGCCACCTTCCCCCTCCTCCCCTTAACGATGCGACTCTATTCCTTCGGAATTCCGCCGTCTCCAAAGGGAGCCGCTGCAGACCTGAATCATGCAGGGAAGAGAGGGGGAGGGGAGAAAAAAAAAAGAAAGTAAACTTGCATGTGCGATCCTTACAAACAAGACCATTTGTCGGGCCGCTCTAACAAATCCAGCCAATTCATGCTGCGGTTTGCCTCGTTTCCTCGCCAACCCGATGCAGACCGTGCTATTCCTCCACGAGCCCTTCAGCATTTATCGCTTCCCCACCACCACCACCAAGCGCCCTCTTTCCCAGCCCGAGTCTTCAGGGTGTACACCAGGAGGGGACGTAAATCAGCAGAAAGAACTTGGCCGGGACTAGCAAATAAAGCGCACTTCGCCATCTAAATCAAGTCATCCGTACCTAGTTTAGCCAAGTCATCCAATGAATTGGCCAGCTGGACCCAGGCCATAAATTCCAGTCGTTTGCGGGCATGTGTGAATGTGCAGCGACTTTTACCCAAGTCTTTTTATTTTTCCTCGCCTACCCCCACCCCAGCACGTAGACCCGGGACGCGAACGTACATATCCGCCCATCCCGTGCAATGGTCGGCGTTCTGCGGACCGATCCCGCTCGAAACCTTTCACCGCGAACTGTTAACTTAAAAATGGCTCCTGGTATATACATCACTACAAGACTTAAATCAATGCAGAAGAGGAAGGCCTTCGATGCTTCTGATCTTCCCCGTGTCTCCAAATCTACTTTACATAAGAGATTTTTTTCCCCCTCCCCAAACGGCGTGACAACCCCATGCAAAAGGCGAGAAGGGAGGTCTGCGTACCTTATCCAAAAGCCGCAGCCGCAGAACCCGGACCCGGGATCGAAGTCTCTTCCAGCGCGTCACAAGGACGTGCAGCAGCTGCAGCAGTCAGAGCCACGCGTCGTCAGCAGCAGCACAGCCGGGCTCTGCCCAGGACGAGCCCTCCGCAATTTTCAGCAAATCAGAAATGTGCAAACGCTTCTAAGACCCCCCCCACCCCGACCGACCTAAACGCGAGGTAGGAGCTACATCCGGCCAGTGGTGTTTTTTTTTTTTTCAAAGTAGAAAATCAATTCTTTTACTTAGAACCGGATGCTTACCATGAACACTTAATTATCAAAGATAATTGCCAGGCCTTATTATACATGGCATTAGGTCCGCGTTTGCAAAACGGCGTTAACCGCTTCTACTTTGTTTTGAAGGAAAAGCAACCGGTTGAGTTGACACCAACAGTTATTTGTCACCTCTTCATCAGAGCCTGGAAAAGAAGGGTGGAGGGAAGATGCTCCATCCAGAAGATCCCCAGGTTTCTCTCTTCCAACTATTCCTTTAGTCTACGCGTTGCCACTGCAGCAAATAAACGTGGAATTAAGAAGGCAAGGGCAGCTTTGACACCCTGCTTGCCCTCCTGGTCTGACCACCGAAGACAGGATTGAACCATCTTATTGGCTAGAGAAAGAAATGCAGCACAGAATTAGTAAGGAAGGATCACTAATTTTCTCAACCACTGTAGCCTGGCATGGGGAGATGGGGAATTAACTCAAGTACTTCAATTTTTAACACCACCCACTAGGAGGGACAGAGAATGCAGGCAGAGGCAAAAATCCTTCTTCCATCTCGGCACCTCCCAGGAGGGCGTAGTCCACTGCTTTCTTTTGTATAGTTCCTCTCTCTGGATAATACAAGTGTCTCTCCTGCAGTATGCTAAGAAATGGGATGTGCAAACGCCTAAGAAGTTGCAGAAGAAAATTGTAGATAAGGAGCCAGAGATATCACCACCAGTCTTGTGCACCTGAAAAGGTAGTTGACAGCTTTCATTTTCTGTCACACTAAAAATGACAAAATTGATAAAGATGTGCATTTTTGTCAGAGATGACAAACAAGAACCTGCACAGCACAAAGAATACGATGTTTGTGTTGGTTAGAAGTTCATTAGTACATCAATACTTCTTCCTTTCAAAGAGGGTTATAGTGATTTCCCTAAGGTAGCTTCACATTACTGTTCCCGGATGGGAAAGACTGAGAACAAGAACGTAAGCCAGAGCAAAGCTAAAATTCCAAAATTTTAGAAGTTGGCAGTTACAAGATGACTGCTACATCCGACTCATATGACTCTCCCTAGGCCAAACAAAAAGAAATCATAATGGCTTGATTTAGATTGTGTGAACAATTGTACAGCAGTTACCAAATCTCTTGCACTGTTTCATAGTAACTGCTTCTCATATCATTCCCCAATATTAATTCACATAGTTCATCATTTTGTTTAGTTCTACCAGCCTGGAATTTTTGTTTGGGTTACTATATATGGATAAAATTTATTGCTGTATTAAAGGTTTACTCAATTACCCAGGTAGCCATTCTGCCGTGCTTTCATCCCTGGAAGGAAGTCGTTTGGGTATGAATTGTACTGCCTCCATAGCACGGCCTTAACATGGCTCCATCATGGGCTTGGCTTGTGCTTATCCACGTCTGGAGGGTCAGGAAGATCATCTTACAATCAAAGAATCCTAGTGCTGGAAGAGACCTATGAGATCTTCTAGTCGGACCCTCCTGGCCATGGTATGAGTCCTTATTCCATCCTGAACAAATGGTTGTCCAATCTTTTCTAAAAAAACTTTCAGTGATCCACAACTTCGGGAAGCAAGTTATCCGCTAATTGTTCTCACTATCAGGAAATTTCTGCTTAATTTCAGGTTGGATATTCCTCTGATGAGCTTTCTATCTGTTCTGTCTTGTCTTACACCCACAGGTGTTTTGCAGAATAAATCAACCCCTGTCCCTTGTGACAATTCTTCCAATATTGGAAGACAGCTATCTTGTCACTAAACGTACCTAGTTCCCTTAGCCCTGTGATGGCAAACCTATGGCACGCATGCTGGAAGTGGCATGCAGAGCCATTACTGCCAGCATGCGAGCCCTCAACCAGAGCAGGTCTACTGCGCATACAAGTGCGCCACCCACCCAACAGCTGATTGTCGGGTATCTGGTGTGCATGTGTGGGGGTGGGTGGGAAACATGCGCATGTGCAGAGATGTATGGCACGCGGGGAGGTCTTGCGTGCATGCGTAGAGATGTGCAGCATGTGGGGTCACACGCATGCACGGGGCATGGAGTGCCCTCGCGCATTGCCTTCTGGGTGCTGGCACGTGAGCACGCATGCAATTTTCAGCACAGGAGCCCAAAAAAGTTAGCCACCACTGCCTTAGCCATTCATCCTATGCTTTAGCCTGCAGCCCCTTATTATATTTGTTGCTTTTCTATGCACTCTTTCTAGGACCTCAATATCTCTTTTGTAACCAGAACTGGATGCAGTATTCCAATATTCTTGATGTTGTTTCTCTGTTGAAGCAACTTAGAACTGCCCTGGCTAATGGAGAGATGCAGCAACCATTATCTAGGTAAAGCCCAGAAGCATGTTTAAGTCCAGAACAAGATAACATCCAGAAACAGTTCAAACTGATGCCTCACTAATTTACCATATTACAAGGAGGAGAAAGTACATCAGCGTCAGATATGCTGTACACGATCCTATTATTATAGTCAATCTCAATAAAAATAGTTTTAGCCTTCCTGTGGAGAGTTTATTTTCTGGACTGGACTAGTAGGGCTTACCCATGTGACAGTGAAAAGACATTAGATTATTTTCCTGGCTAAAATATGAATATTACCAGTTATGGAAAAAAAAACCATCACCAACTATAATGGTATATGAGAATTACCTTGGGACACTGAGAAGAGCCGCAGCTGGTGTAATGGTTGGATAAGAGGCAGCTTAGCCCACAACAGGAATGTGGGTGTGACAAAACCTCTCAGAAGGAACCCTCCTGAATTTCTTTGGATGTAAAGGAGATGGGGGACAAATGTATTTTCGGACTTGCATAGTTCTGTTATCGTAAACTTACAATACAGTAGAATTACTGGAATCTGAATGTGCTTCTTGTCTGGACATCAACTACCATAAAGAATATGTAGCAGGATGGTACTCATAAGGACTGAAATTTCTATCTAATGAACATTCAATGGTATGTGTGAGTGTGTGTGTGTGTGAAAGAGGGGAGATGTTTTGCTGTGTAGGGTTCCTGAAGTGATTGTTTTTGATTACGTGCCATCAAGTAGCAGCCACACAGACAGACCTTCAAAATGATTTGTTCCAAACTCAGATCTTCCACTGGTACAACCATCATTTCCAAAGTGAATACATCCTTGTACTGTAACCTTCATCCTTTTCTTCTCTTTTCACTATTCCCAAGTCTCCTTCTCCTCCAAAGTCCATGGATTAAAAGGTTGTTGTTCAGTCGCTAAGTCGTGTCAGTCTCTTCACAACCCCATAAACCATAGCATGCCAGGCCCTCATGCCAACTCAGAAAGCTCAAACTGCCCAAGGAGCTGCTGATACAGTTCTACAGAAGAATCATTGAGTCTGTCATCTGCACCTCTATAACTGTCTGGTTTGGTTCTGCAACCCAACAGGACAGACACAGACTTCAGAGAGTAATTAGGACTGCAGAAAAAACAATTACTACCAACCTGCCTTCAATCGAGGACCTGTATACTGCACGAGTCAAAAAGAGGGCTGCAAATATTTACAGACCCCTCACATCCCAGACATAAACTGTTTCAACTCCTTCTCTCAAAACGACGCTATAGAGCATTGCACACCAGAATAACTCGACACAAGAACAGTTTTTTCCCAAAAGCCATCACCCTGCTAAACAAATAATTCCTTCAATACTGTTCAACTATTACAAAGTCTGCACTATTACTGTTAAATCTTGTCATCACTCCTTATCACCCATCCCTTCCCACTTGTGACTGTATGACTGTAACTTTGTCGCTTGTATACTTACAATTTATATTCTGTTTCCTAGTATGATTGATTGCTTATTGTACCCTATGACTATCATTAAGTGTTGTACCTTATGATTCTCGACTCCTGATGAACGTATCTTTTCTTTTATGTATACTGAGAGTATTTACATCAAGACAAATTCCTTGTGTGTCCAATCACACTTGGCCAATAAAGTATTCTATTCTGTTCTATTCTTTCACTGCCTCCTGGAGTTTGCCCAAATTCGTTGATGACACTATAACTATCTCATCCTCCATCATTCCCTTCTCCTTTTGCCTTCAATCTTTCCCAATATAATGTTTCGGATGAGCATTAAGTATTGATCTGTACTGCAAACTTAAAACAATTGGCTATTTTTCATATTCTTTTGGAATCCTAGCAAAGCAACTTCAATCAGATGTCCTCAATTAACCTTCTAAAAGTGATTCCAGAATACAAAAATAAATAATGTTTACAATCCAATTTATTTTTCATTGATTCAACTAATTTTACCTGGAAATAAGTTTAATTGGCTTCATAGGAATTTAAAGGTTTTAATGTTTAGAACTGAACGTTTAACTCATCATTTCAGTAACCCATTTTAAGGTCTTCTAAAATGTTTCCAAACATAGTGCACTGCAGATGAACCCTAACTTCTTTAGTAGGTTATGACATGCAATCAAACTCATCTGGAAACATTACCTTGATGAAGCCATTCTAGAACCTGCTTATATTTAATGATCCCTCCTAGAAAAAAATAAGTAAATTATAATCAAAATGTATACATTTCTGCTGTGCAGTTAGCTATGCAAGTTTGAATTGAATGTGACATTTGTATCTCCTATCCAGGTTAGAGGGCAATTTTTTGAAATTGCTGAGTGGTATAACTGATTGCTCTAACATATTTTTGGGGATCGACTGAGGGCCACCTGGATGAATATTGATTTTTTTTTAATTAGCATTGTGTTTTATTTATTGTACTTTATTTTGATCTGGTGAGAATGCGTTGGTTTTATTTTTTATTATAAGCTCCCTTGAGTCAACTATAATTTAGCAAAATTTAGCAAATATATTTTATCAAATAAAACAAAAACAAAATACCATTTAAAAGCTCTTCAGAACATAATAAAAGTTGAATGAGAAGCAATCAAATTATTGGTAACCAACTGGAATTGGTATGTGACAAAATTTAATGTAAACTAATTTAAATATAAATATAAACATTTGTTAATGCTGTTCTGCTAATAGAAAATATATATGCTCAGAATTCCCTTCCTTCTGCAGCCTCTGAATTTCTTCTGGTTGTTTTCCTAAGCTCTGAATGTTTTGTGAGACAGCCTGAGACATGGAGAATTGTAACACATTAGAAAAGTAAGAAAAATGAAATATACTCCTTTTGTGTATGTTCAAAAATCTATTTCAGCTTTGAATTAATGCTATCCCCTTTGGATTGGTTACAGGAGTGGTTCTCAGCCTGTGGTTGCCTGAACCCTGGGGGGCCATTATGCGGGAGGGTTAATGAAGACTTGAAGAAATGTTATGATTTAAATCTTGAGTTAAATCTTGGTGATCTGTGACCATGGTACACAAAAAGTATTTAAAGAGGGCCTGTGGTGAAGAAAAGGTTGGGAATCACTGGGTTACAGTGGGTTTTTTTGACAAATCTTAAAAACAACACAATTTGGTTGGAAGGCTAAGAACACTCACACACAGAGGTCCCACCATTCCTCCCAAAAGCAAACCAGTTTTCAGCTTTTTCTAAATCTGTCATTGTCAGTCTTCCCATGTCATGAGCCTCTCCCCTCTTTCTTTTCTGTTCTGAGAACACCAAAGGCAGCTAACGATATATCAGTAAAATATAGTTGAAATGTGATAAAAACAAATGTAAAACACTATTCAACAACTTACAACATTTTCACTATTTTAGCGCAGAGTGAGAATTTATATTATATCGAATGGAAAAATATAAAAATGCTTCTAAAAAGAGGACTTGTTATGGTTTTAAAACACAGACTGGGAATCTGAATACTTGCAAATTAGAAGGCTTTCTGTGTGATAAACACCTGCCTCATCTCCTTTGCCAGAGACACCTGGAAAGGACCTCTGAAAATGACAATATGTCTGGCCTGATACATAAATGATCTGATGTATCTTCCATTTTTGTGAAATACTCCTTCAAGATATGTGGTAATATAATCTATTGATCATTTTATCATTTTCTGTAAGGCCTTTGAATAACTAGCAGTAAGTCTAGGGAGATGTGGGCATTCTTGGTGGGGGTAGGAGTACCTTTGCTCATGAGTGTCTCATCCTGTTTGATTCTGCAAGTTTAGAAGGAATAGGAAAATGGGTGAAAGTTCAAGGTACACAGTTGTGCTTTCTCATGGGACTTTCCAAACTTTCCCATGAGACTTTCCGTGGCTGTATGATCTCATCCTAGCAAGGTAACATCTGGGACTTTCCAAGATTGTGTGTTCTCATGCTGGTGAAGTAATCTCCTGTTGAGGTCATTGTTTTCTGAATATGCATACTGTATTTTTGCTTGTGTTTTTCTCAATAAATACTGCTACCTGAGTTCACTCAGGGCTGGCATTTTCTCAAGACATTTCCCTGTGTCTCATTTTCGAATGTCAGTCCACCAAGAGGATAAGAGTTTACCTTTAAGGGTTCAGGTGGATGCAGTTACTGCAGCTATTCAAGAAGCAAAGAATAGAGGGAATTATCAGGAGATGATTTGGTGGAGTTTGGAGTAGAAGTTCAACTTAATCCAGTAGAAATTGTCATGGACGCTGCGTTGAATCCGCAGCGGGAGTGGAAGCCTTTACCTCTCAGGATTTTGAGGAAGTTAAGCAAGCAGCAAAAGAATATGGTGTTAGATCGCCATATACTCAGGCATTGTTAGAAGCAGTTGGTTATGGAAATAAAATGATTCGGCTGACTGGAAAGCTCTGTTGAATATGATTTTAACTCCAGCTCAATATTTGGTGTTAGATCAGAAATGGAGACAGCTGGCAGTCCAGAGGGGAACAGCAAATGTTACCCCAGATCAGCTTTACGGAGCTGGTAATTTTACAACAGTGGAACAACAGAGAGATGGTATGCCTGAGGAAGGGTTCGTTCTTCTCCCACAATTAGTTTTGGCTTTTCAAAATTTTCACAATCAGGATTTTAATTTAATAGTGGATTCATTGTATGTGTATAATTTGTTACCCTTGTAGCAGGTTCTTATTTGTCTCCTGGAATATCACCTGATATTTTAAGATTGCTTTTGTTGTTACAAGGATGTTTGGAGCAGCGTGTGAATGTGTGTTTTGTTGCTCACATGCCACGCTCAAGACCATGTTGACTAAATTAAATAAAAAAGGAGGGAAGCTCCTGGGGCTTCCGTGATTCAAGATCAATTAAATCTAGCTTTATATACTTTAAATTTTTAAATTTGTCTGGTAACCCCTACGGCGCGCCAGCAGGCATTTTTCTTCTCCTTCTACAGATGCGGTGAGACCTCGGGTGTTGGTGCGGTTTCTTCCGGATCCAGCATGGGTTCCTGCTGAGCTGATAACGTGGGGACGTGGTTATGCAGCAGTTGAACATCTTGGTCAAATTCGTTGGGTTCCTGGTCGGTGCGTTCGACCTGATCATTCGCAGGCACCCGTGAAGGAAGTTTCGGAGGAGCAAGATGGTGTACCTGTGGTTCCTGATTCTCTTGATGCCAATGGCTCGGACGTGGCGCTGTGAAGACTGGGAAAAGCAGAATTTGAGCACATATAACAATTTTGTTTATTGGAATCCTGATCCGACAAAGAAAAATCAGACTTTGTATATGGCTAAGGTGACCTTTACCACAACAGCTTCGGTTTGTTACTATCGCCCTCCAGTTGCAAACTCTATTGAGTTAGGTAATAGTACCCTTTGTAAAACGGTAGTGCTTATGGAAGGAGGCTGTATGGAGTGTGCTGCTATTACTAAAGGGGAAGAGGCAAGGAACATTTCTGTTCCAGGCTGTGTCAATAATTCAAGAACATCCAGTTCATTGTCTAAGGCTCTGTCCATCGCCGATGACTGCTGTGTTAATAGAACAACTACTAAAATGAAGGGAATTACACACGGGCATATGTTCTTTGTAATTGGATGTGGTTGATGTGGAAGTGGGAAAGTCAGGCTGCGGCCAATACAAATCTGAGAAATGTGGTCTATTTTCCCCTTCCTGATGGTCTATGGCTGCTGTGTGGAGATGTATTCCTAATCTATTACAAATGTGTACCTCAGTCTTCCGGCGTGTGGGATCAGGTCATGAGGGAACTGTGTACTATGCCACTAAAACACCCCCTATCTTTGAATAAATAAAAAAGGAGGGAATGTGGTAATATAATCTATTGATCATTTTATCATTTTCTGTAAGGCCTTTGAATAACTAGCATAAGTCTAGGGAGATGTGGGCATTCTTGGTGGGGGTAGGAGTACCTTTGCTCATGAGTGTCTCATCCTGTTTGATTCTGCAAGTTTAGAAGGAATAGGAAAATGGGTGAAAGTTCAAGGTACACAGTTGTGCTTTCTCATGGGACTTTCCAAACTTTCCCATGAGACTTTCCGTGGCTGTATGATCTCATCCTAGCAAGGTAACATCTGGGACTTTCCAAGATTGTGTGTTCTCATGCTGGTGAAGTAATCTCCTGTTGAGGTCATTGTTTTCTGAATATGCATACTGTATTTTTGCTTGTGTTTTTTCTCAATAAATACTGCTACCTGAGTTCACTCAGGGCTGGCATTTTCTCAAGACATTTCCCTGTGTCTCATTTTCGAATGTCAGTCCACCATAAAGATACTCTCAATTTATGACCACAATTGGGCTGGAACTTCTTTTGATAAACAAGGCAATCATTAAGTGAATTGCTTCCATTTTTGTGACAATTTTGCCACAGGCATTGAGTGAATCAGGCTTTCCCTATTGACTTTGCTTGTCAGAAGCCCCCTGGGAAGATTGTAAGCAGCAATCATGTGATCCTGGGATATTGCGACCATTGTAGATACATGCTGGTTGCCAAGCAGCCAAATTCAGGTCATATGACTGCAGGGGACCATGGGAACAATGTAAATGTGAGGGCCTGTCATAATTCACTTCAATACCATCATACCTTTGAACAGTCGTTAAATGAATGAGCATAAGGTAAAGATTACTTGAGTATTTCAACCAAATAGATTATTTGGCAATATAATATCTTCAGAGCAAGTGGATTAAATATATGGAGGAAAGACTAAACTGTTCCATTGTTTTCTAGAAGTTAGGATTGCAGAAAGACTGGGCGAAGAATGATCATATTCTCTTTCATTTTTTCTAAAATTGACATATAATAAGACATGGAAAATTATCTTCCTACTAATTCCTAGTGTCATGAGAGTAGAAAGACTGATGGAATGATATTACTGATGGAATAAAAGTGATAACGGTGTCCTTTCAGACTGCAACCTTCTATTTACTTAATGGGAAATAAATTCCACTGAGCTAAGTAGACTTCTGTCTGAGCAGACATATAGATAGGATTACACTATAAAGGGCAAACAATTTATGAACTAATTACTATAAGTAAGATCCATATTGAGAATAGGATGATCTAATGACAATTTCATATGCCTTTCAAAAGTCAACATTTAGAAACTGGCAGACCATTTGTAATGATTAGGGCTATGCTAAACAAGATGCTTGTAAAGCGAACTTCCTTTGAACAAAGGAATTTATAGGGATCTTTAAATACTATAAGAACATTGTTAGATTCTGATATATCCTATAAAGAACAAAGTTAAATCTTGTCATATATAAAACTGCAACATATCTAATTGGATCAATAACTGTACTATATGTCCTACTAACATTGCCAATATGCAAGTATGAGTTTTGACCCACCTGTGGGACCAATTAACTTACTCTGGCCAGCTATATTTGTAACTCTAACAACCATGAGACTAGGTACTATCCAATATCAGCAAAATTAATGAGACCTGAATGTAGAGTATCACAAAGACTGCACTCCGTTGCAAAGCTCACTGCAGGATCTGGTAACTGTGGAGCATGCCTCTTAGACACTTAGGATGTCTCTACTGTTGTATGTATGTACATGGGTCCATTGATCTTCCAGTTTCATCTTGGTACAAAAGTTAATAAGGTGCCAAGTATTTTATATGTTAATCTATTATTTGATTTATGCCTTACCTTTCTCTTCTGGTGAACAGTCAACACAGTTAAATAATAAGAATATGAAGTTAACCAATACAGATTAAAAATAACAATAAATTATAAAAACAGCCAATCATTTAAAGCCTGGCAAAGGAAAAGCATTGTACAAATTCTTTAAATGTTGAGAGAATGTTGGATACAATATCAAGGAAGTGAGCCAGGAGAAAACTCTTCAATGCCTGAAATGTGAACACTGACAGAAGTCCATCTTCAAGATAGCCTTCCCCAACCATCCTAACCAGGTAAGCACATAACAAAGGAATGTGCATCTTTAGACAGTCAGGCTTTAAAAGTCAGTATCAATACCTTAAATATATTGGCTAACAACCAGCAACCAAACATCATTATGATCACTGTACTTCGCACTGGTTTGCCAAGTTTTATACCATCTGCAACTTCCAGATAGCTTTATGGGTAACCCTGCACGAAACCAGTTGCAATAGTCAAGAAGAAACATAACAGTGGTGTGGATAACTTCAAAGGCATTAGCAGGATCCGATGCCATATTGCATCAGCACAACACAACCTTTATCTCTTTTATATTTGCATATATCAAAATGCAGAGAATGATCACTTCATCTTTTGCTTCCCCTCCACAAATACCTCTTGATAACTATATCCAAATCCAACCAGCTCAAAAAGAAATGCAGCTAGTATGCAGGCATAACTATGCACAAAAGCTTCTCAAAAAGCAGCCATATGAAAATCCAGTGGTAGCTAAGGAACAAAAAAGACTCACAGATTGCTGACTTCTGCTTTCAAGGAGAAATGAACCCATGCTAAACAGGCTGAACCTCAATCCCAAAGTCCAGTTTCTATTTTACCTATATCACCTACAGCTTCATGTTTTCTCTCATATGTCCCATTATTAGACAGGCATCATTCAAAGGCATCAACTACTTCCTTGGAATAGTTCAAAAGTAACATTTAGAAATCACCGATAAGCCACCAGGAGTTACTTGGTAGAGAGATGCAAATTTAACAGATAAATATATCAAAATTCTGAACAATTTCCACTAGCAGTTTCATGTAACTAGAGATTGAATGTCATAGTGGACAGAATTGGAATCCACTGATTAACTGCTAATGTGAAATTTTTCAACTGTGGCAACTCTAAAATGTGTAGATTTCCAACTCCCAGAATTCCCCAACCACCAAGGTTGAAAGGCACTGAGCTAAGGTGTTGAATAGTTATTCCCAGTGCCTTCTTCTAGATACAGAACAATACAAAGAGCCAGTCCGGTCTTAGCAGGCATTTCAGAAGGATTCCACAGCAAGTGGAATTAAGACCATTGAAAAATCCAGAACCCAGCAAGATTGCCTGCCCCATCTGGTGTTAAAGAAATATCCTGCAAAAAGTAAGACAGCTTCTTCTGAGTGCCCTAATATTTTTAGTTTTTAAATATGAATCTAAGTAAATAGTTCCTTCTATAGAATACAGTTTGCAGTTCAGGTGGATATGCACAATGACTTCAGCAATTGGTACACACAACTTCAGATCTGATTGGATGGAGGATTGGATAGAGAATCCATATTGTGAGATGACATTGAAAGTTGGGCAGCCCAAGTGTGATGAGGCATATCATGCAACTGCTTTTCAAAACAAAGTTTGGGTAATCTATATTGGTCCATAGATAACGTCTTCAACCAATAGTTGAATACTCTAATTAGTGGATGGCTTTATATATAAGAGGTATACCCAATTCTGCTCCTACTACTGTAGTTATGTAGATTTATCCACCCTAAAGATGCATTTCAAGAAAGTGGCCTATACCTGTTCCAATAAGGGGACATTAATATATCCCCACAAACATTTGCCATATATACTCATTGGAACTATTTTGCTTTTTAAAAAAAGGTATATAATTGGAATTAGAGAACCTGGGTAGCTGTGATCGGCACAGGCTGTAGCACTTAAAGAACTGCTCTTAAAATATGGGAATCCGGAATTTGTTTCTATAAAAACAAGCCCTAAATATATTTAAGACTTAACCTGATTTATATGTTCTCTATCCAGGCTCCAGTTATAACTAGCCCATCCCTTCCTGAAATCAACTACCTTGGTCTTGGACTTATTCGTGTTCAGTTAGTTGAATTCACAATATGAACTACACCTGTGCTACAGTCTTCTCATCCTTACCAGGATGTATGACAGCAATACCATACCATCTGCATAAAGCAGAATATTCCTACAAGTTTTCAGATTATATCTTTAATGATCCAAGTAGTTTGCGTTAGCTTGGCAAGATTTCCGTCTATGGGCGAGGAACATAAGGGAAACTGCTTAGAAAAAAGTCAGCATGTCTTTCTTGGGTTTTGGAGCCTGACAAGACCTAAATCCAGCTTGTTCTTCAGATAACAAGCTGCTTTCAGTTACCTGGTTCTCAATCGTTTATAAAAGATATTTGGCATTTAATTTTGTTATGGTGTCAGTTAGCCTTAATTTGAGGGATCACTCTTATTGCCCTTTTGCAAATGGGGACCACAAGAGAGACCACCAAACCTGCTGGAATTTGTCATGAATTATTTATACGAGTAAATAAACCAGCAAGTAAAGGGGGTATAGTGTAAAGTTTTAAAAAATGAACAATTGTTTTAGTTAATTAAATCAATTTTTATTTGCAGTTATCATTTCCATATTACTGTTTAACAGAAATGTAACCATGACCAAAAATGCATAATCAGTACACACTTCAATTCAAGTGGTCTTGCTGAATTAAGTGCTTATTTAGAGTACCGATCTGGAGCAAAAGAAAATGCCATAAGGTTTTTAATTTGAAACCTATTAAGTGTGTGATATGGTTCACTATAAACCATGTCTAATATCCCAAATAACATGTGATACAAAACTGTGTTATTAACATACTTCAGAATTATAAGTTGAAATTATAACATCGAAATTTTTTTTAGTCTTTTCTTTAAGATCGCTGCTAAAATGTTGCCCAAACATTTCTGTCAAAAACATTTTGGTTTGGAATTAGGATTTGTTCCTAATAGAAACTTCTGTCCTCTGAATGCTTCTTATCTACAATGTGAATTCTGCTAAGGGAATGGATGAAGATTTAGTTTTCAGAGATTCTGTATCAGTTTATATGACCTATCCCACAAATCTGCTCTGAAGAACTGGGAGAATGTTCCAGTGAGAAACTGCAGAACCTAGAGAAAATATATTTTTATTTATGCATTTATATGTAATATTTCTAGGCCATTCTGCATTAGATGCTGTCAGAACAGCTTATAAATAAAATAATAACAAAGGGAGACAAGAAATAAATGCATAATTCCATCACCTAACATACTCATCAAACAAAAACAAAGTGAAGTCTAAGCTGGCTTCAAAATATACCTATCAAACCTCCAAATCACCTCAGCTAGTTAGATGGGGTGATTTCTGTTCCACTCTCCAGTTTTGGACTCCTGGGACATTCTGAAGCATTGGGAACTGCTGGTGGAAGCAGAAAAATGATAATGGATGAACTCTTCTTTCTTATTCATAGATATGGAACATTTCAAATATACTTTAAATTGTTAGCTCAGAGGTGGTATTCAGCAGGTTCTGACCAGTTCTAGAGAACCAGTTGCAGAAATTTTGAGTAGTTCAAAGAGCCGGCAAATGCCATCTCTGAACACCCTCGCCCCCATCTATTCTCTGCCTCCCAAGTCCCAGCTGATCAGCTGGGTCTTCTTTTGTTGCCCTGCACAGGAGAACGGAGCTGGAAAGCAGGTTAATGGAATGGGGAGGGAATGGGATTTTACAGTATCCTTCCCCTGGAGTGGGGTGGAAATAGAAATTTTACAGTATCCTTCCCCTGCCATGCCCACCAAGCCACGCCCACAGAACCGGTAGTAAAAAATTTGAATCCCACCACTGGGTTAGCTGTTTACATAAACAGCTCATCCCATAGAGATGGCTAGCACATGAAACCACAAGTTTGCCCTCACACTAAGATTGATGATGTCTGCTTTTGAGACTATAAAACCTTCCACAGATGATATTTTTTCAGAAACTAGAAATAGGACATGAAGAGTTGTACCTGTGCATAGGCTGCACTACTTTTTCCTTCTAGTTTGATACATTGCCTGGTCATAGTTTTTCTTGTTAATAAGATGCTACAATAATACTAGCATAATCCTAAAACAATTGGAGCAGTATGTAAATTGACGTTCATCAATTGCAAAAGGCAGCTTTATTTGCAATTTGCTTATATCCTGTGATGATACCTCTAACGCTATCAACATCTGCATATCCAAAGTTTTTGGGAAGGGCTCGATATGCATAAAAATGCCAAAACCAGTCTAAACATCTGGCTGTGTGATGAATCATAACAATAACAGAAGCATCTCCTGAATTGTGACTTGTTTTAGCTTATATAATTCATCACATAGAAACATTACTTCCTGCACCAAAATCAGCAATAAATTATATTTTCTTTTAAATATTCTAAAATATTATAATATACTATAAGCTTACAAAACGTAATAAATCACAAAATAAGCTGTGCTGTCTTATGTTATCCATTTTCTATTCATTTTTTTAGTCTTTATAAACAAGTTTTCATTTAAAAAAAGTCAAATGCTATTGATGTTTTGTTACAGTGAAGATTATATTAGAGTCAGTACTGATGGTGGCATTCTAGCATGCTTGAACATTTTTTTAAATCATTTTTTAAAAAACTGAACGCTATTGGCATTCTACAGTATATTGATCAATTCTCCCAAAACCCTAAAGGTAGTTGCCAATTAGAGTGTGTGTGTGTGTTTTAATGCTTTACATAGTGCACTATGGTTATGGAAAGTAAGATTAACAACAAAGTGAAACAGGAATCAGTTCAAAATTTGAATGATAAATATGTTTTGATAATCTGCTTGCCAACTTCCGGGACTTTGTTAATTTTACATTTAGACACCAAACAATATATTTGAAGACTGTAGTTTTAATTAGCCATAACAGAATGCTTTATTTGCAAGATTCTTTTATGTAGCCTTATAGTAAACTAGAATTAGCTCCTCTGAGTCGTATTTCCTTTCTAGAATACCAGGGAAGATTGACATCAATTTTGAAAGTCTGAATGTACAATTCCCCTGCCCTCTCCTTTACAGTCTGAGAGGTTGGGTGGGGGGCTTTCCCTTCAAAGCCTCTGTCTCTGCCCATTATACAGTTGCAAACTATGCCTTCTTTTATCTGACTGTTCCCTAGGCCAGGGGTCTCCAACCTTGGCAACTTTAAGACGTGTGGACTTCAACTCCCAGAATTCCTCAGCCAGCAAAGCTTAAAGTTGCCAAGGTTGGAGACCCCTGCCCTAGGCCACATATGTTTGCCCTGTTTTTCAAAATCTTTCTGAAGGCTATATAATATACTTTATACACAATATATGTCCATGTACATACATACATACATACATACATACATACATACATACATACATACACACACATTAATGCCATTGAAATATTTTATATGGAATTTCATAATTAGTGTGAACCAGAAGCATAAGAAATGTTTAACTGCTGCTGTGAACGGCATCCTCAACTCCCTCTGTCTGTTGTAATCTATAGTATGGGAACCAGGCCTCCACAATGACATCTTCTCTGGAATTAGGCTGACAGCTCTCTCTGCAAGTCATCTATTTAGGATTCTGTTTTTCTTAAATAAGTCTAGACTGAAGAAGACAGAAAGATCTAGACAGAAACTCAGTTGTCCTACCTGTTACAGGCTTTCTCCAAACAATTATTCCCTCAACAGAAAAAAGTATTACTGATAAGCAACAAGGCTTCGACTTTCAATGCAATAAAAAAGGGCCCAAAATATCATCCACCATTCCTCAAAATTTTCCAACTTTAACGTGTTTCTATAATTTCCTCCCACAAGAGCAATACAGCCATTAGTACATTTTGCTTGAACGCCAAAGCATCTGAATGGCACTAACCTAAAGTTTTTGTTTCATTTATTATATCACATACATGTGGGAAAATTATTGAATGCACCAATACAAACCATAATATGATACATACGATATTCTCCCATGCAAGAGAAGATGAATATTCCATATGACCTCAAAACAAACACGAAGTTAATTGTATCAAATGTGGGTCATCTGTAAGCAAAAACAGATTCTGATTTAAGGTTAGTCTATGGATCCTGAATTGCTTGGGATGTTAGATTGGTATATCACATAAATCTCTTATCTATGGGGTCCTTGGTGCACTGTGAACTTGGCTATTTTCTTGCAATGCACTGATGATGTTACCTAGTTTGCTAATGAAACCAAGCTCAGGAAGCACCTTAAGAACCCCACACTTCACCCTAAGAGATTCTTCCAAATCTCTTATCTTGCCATTATAGCTACCATGTTGTGTATTACTCATTTCATAGTTTATTTAATAATAATTTATGACATATTTTTCATTTCAAATTATGTACAAACATGGCTATGAGACTGCAGTTATTTATTTATTTATTTATTTATTTATTTGATTTGCCAATTGTTTACAAGATAATAAGTATAAGTGTATACATAGTTGTGAATACATGAAATGGGTACATATAAGAAAAATAAAAGAATAAGAGAAACAATAGGACAGGGACGGTAGGCACGTTGGTGCGCTTATGCACGCCCCCTACAGACCTCTTAGGAAAGGGGTGAGGTTTGTTGCTATAGTTCACTGTCATAAGACAAACACACATACACACAAGTTAAGGATATAAAAAGAACGATATTCTTCCCAAATTATTTCAAGTCTGAAGTTTTTTTATAAGATTAAAAAGAAAACAGATGATTAGTTTATAAAGAAGACAATAGCCAATTGGGTTATGATAGCTAAATTGTTCCCAAATATTGAGGTTAAACAGAAATAAAAGATAAAAACATAATTTTACATGTGATGGGAATTAGGTGCAATAGAGGGGTTGATATTAGCATGTACATTTTAATGAGCATCAGCAATAGACAATCCTCAATTATATTTCAAAATTCATTTCTGCCTATGACATATATATATATATATAAAATATATATATTTATATTTAATGGATATAGACAAAGTGGTCATAAAGAATAGAGTGAACTGTTTGGAAACCATTTGTTGTTTTGTAGATGCATTATTTCCCAGTATTTATTCTTTCATTGAACAATAGGCTTTATGCATAAAATTTCATCATTATTATAATGAGACGATTCCATAATTTGAGGATGAATCCCTCTTATACTTTTTACAGGGTATATTGGTATTCCAGAAATATGGTAATAAATTTAGTTTAATACCTTAATATGATGTGATGAATTATGACAATAGTGTTTAATCTAAATTTCAGGACATGATATAAATACAGCTAGACCATATCTATACTATAATACAAAGCTATAGTATATAGTTATATTATATCTAGCAGATTTTAAATTTTAATCTCTGTTTTTAAACCAACAGTTTTTTTTCTGGTGAGACTTAGCATAGTTTTCAGAGTTTTATTTATATTTTCCATTATTGTATTTAGACTGGACATTTTGCAATCTTTTCCCGCTAATTGTACAAGCTAACTATAGCATCTGCTTAACTGATATCATCCCGCAGGGTTGGTGCACTCTGGATTCTTCACTTAAACAATGTCATCTACCAGGACCCTGGAAGTGTGCTTTTTCTGTAGCAGCGCTCTGTAGAACAAGGTTTCCCCCAAGATCTACAAAGCTCCCATTTTTGTATTATTTAGAAGACAACAAAGACTGGCTCCTCTCCCAGGTCCTTGGCAATAAAGAGTGAAAGCCCTTGTTTCGTCACACTTGCCATCTTTATCTTTTATCTTTTATTGATTTTTATTGTAATTTCTTTGTTTATTGTGAGCTACCCAGAGTCAGTGAGAGTTAGATGATGTACAAGATTAATAAAAGTATTATTGAATTAATATTGTGGGGTCCTTGGTGATCATTGAGCTTGATTGTTTTCCTACAGACATTTCACCCAACTTGATACCATCTGAAGATGGTACTTAGTTGAGTAAAGAAACATTTGCAAGAAAACAGCCAAGCACCAAAGACTCCACAATTCAGCTCTTAGTTACAAATATCCTACTCTATTGGTAAATTAAGTATTGTTAATATGAATAAATACATCTATCAATTATTTTTTTAAAAGTTTTTGACTATGGAATAAGCTTGAGCAGATTGGATAGGGGAAAATTAGGATGACTGCTGAAGAAAGTAGAACACTTTATCTATCTTCTGGCCATCATCCACCGTTGGATAAAAAAATTGACAGACCAAATGTATTAGTAAGATAATTTCCCTGATCTTTTTCCAGGTAGACTTGTGATAACTTCGTTCATGCCTCTCTTCAGATGTCACCATTATATAACTGCCTTCGACATATACACCTATATCTACATCTGAGAAGCTGGATGCCAAGAACCTGTGTTTGTGTGTGTGTGTGTGTGTGTGTGTGTGTGTGTGTGCCTGAGGGAATGAGTATGGTGATAAAGGGGGTGAACAGATGGAAAACTCCAGAATCAGGGAAACCTCTTTGACTTCAGCCAAAGAAGTAATGGAAATTCTTCTGCTCAGAAATCATCAGGAAGAAAGAGGAAGAGAGGGATAAAAACGGCTGAAAGGAGCCATGTTTATCATTTCTTATAGATGGAAAAAGAGAGGAGAGCACAATGCCTTCCAGTTTCTCATGAAGATAGATGATACTGAGACATCCTGGTTCAAGGAGGAAGGAAAGATGCAAACGGAGAGTCAGGTGGTACAAGGGCTGAGTCCCCCAAAATTCTGCTGTTAGGTAGCCACAGGGAAGGGAGGGTTGTTGTCCAAGAATCTGACCTTTTGAATTAAGCCATGCCTATATGAAATCTCAGAGGAGACCTGTTTCAAAAGAAACCTAGCCTAACATGTTCCTTTATTAAGCAAATAAAGGTAATATGTTGCCATAGGAACAAAACTCTCAGGCAACTGCTTTCTGACAGAGGACAATTTTGAGTGTTCTGAACTGATACAACCATCATTAGAAATGTCAGACAGTGTGGCAACCCTAACATGTTATATACTGTTGTGTGAAATCATACCAACCCTACCTGGGTTGGGAGAGTCCTAGAACAATAGCATATGCTTTTTTCATCTTGCATATGGTAATATGCTTGCTGTCTTTGAAAACTGTCCAAAAGCTTCATCTAGAATGCACTGAACCAGTGGAGTTGGTGAAGGCTCAAGGCCTCCAACAGCTTGGCATCCACCGGCAAGTCAGGCGAGGAACTGAGGAGGAAGAAGAAGAAGAGGAGATAGAGGGGAAAGAGAAAAAGGCGTCTGTTCCACTCGCTGCCCTCCGCAGTTCTGCACTGGCAGTGGTGGTGGCGGCTGTGCCCACCCCTTCTACCACTCCACCAGAAGTGCTGCTGCCCACCTTGGACCAGTAATCAGCTGCCACCTGCCACCACCAATATTTATTCCTGTGTTCCAATCCAGAATGGCCTCCAATTAGCTTTCAAGTTCAATTTAAGATGCTAGTTGTTCTCTAAATAGGCATCTCTGACTTTGCCCTGAAGCTTCTTCGTAAGTACTCTCCCCAACTGGAATCGATATTGACTCCTGACTTGACTTTTTCATCTCAGATGAAACTGCCAGGATGAAGAAACTGCCAAAAGTTTCTGCAAGGTACGTACCATGGAGGTTGGTACACACTGCTTTCCGATAGCAATATCTATCTTTCAAATAGTATTCCATCTGAACTGGAGTTCGGCCTTCCAGAAATTAGTGCAAGAGAACTGTTTGAATGGCTTACGGTGATGCATGACACCTATAAAGAATAACTGCCCAATCGGTCTGGTCTTTATACTTTTATAAATATATAATTTAATTTGTTTTATTTAATTTGTTATGTGTCATTCTTATAAACTACCACTGGTGGCGTAGTGGTTAGAATGCAATATTGCAGGAAAACTCTGTCCACAGCCTAGTTTGATCCTGATGGGGCTCAAAGTTGACTCAGCCTTACATACTTCTGACGCTGGTAAATTGAGGACCCAGATTGTTGGGGCAAGATGCTGATATGGTAAATCACCCACAGTGCACTGTAAAATATTATGGGGCGGTATTTAAGTTTAAGTGCTATTGTTAATAGTGTTATAGTTGCAGCAGGTAGAAAACAAATAAATGAGGAGGGGACCGGAAAAGAGGAGGTAGAGCATTTAAGGTTGCAGGAAACAAAAGGACATTTTACTAATGGATTATATTTTCTTGCTAATTTATCTATTTATTGGAAGATCACTATCAGTTTACTTTCTGTAAAATGAGTAATAACCGAAGGTTGAGGTTTATAGCTTAGGATCCCTAAATTACATATTACATATTCTAAACTATCATTAATATTGCCCTTTTAGGGCAGCAAGACTTTGCCATATATTGTATGTGGCAGAATAGTATATACCAATGCATTCTTTTTTTGTTTTAAATTTCTATATGAAGTTTTAATGGTGACCTAGGCAAAAAGCATGATTAAAACTCTTTAATTTTTGCCAACTCTTTCCATTAGATGCAGACTTCTGGAGCTATGCCCCATAGCACTTTGGGATTTTTCTATCTTCTAGTTTTACTATTTTTAAGGAAAATTATCTTTTTACTATTACAACTACTGTACTTCCATTCTTTATATAATCCTTTTATCTATTTTAAAGGGAGCTGGAAATTTTAATAAAATGAATGCAATGTTAGTAAATGCTGCCTCTTTAGGTTTTGGAGTGCAAAGTCTATTTCCATTTTTAAAATAACCTTTTCATCATTCCCAAAGCCTCAGGGGGGTGGCGAGCCATCCTTGATCTAAAATTTCTCAACCAATTTGTAAAATACAGGCGATTTAAAATGCAGACTCTGCACTCTATTTTAGAGAGAGTTCGGGAGGGCGACCTCCTCTCTTCCATTGATCTCACTGAGGCTTACCTCCACCTCCCAATTTGGCCTCATCATCGCCAGTTTCTCCGTTTCTGTTATCAGAATACCCATTACCAGTATCGAGCACTTCCCTTCGGCCTCTCATTGGCTCCAAGGGTCTTCACAAAGGTTCTGGCAGCATTGGTGGCATCTTTGCATTCTATTCCAGTGAGGATCCAATGCTACTTGGTCGACATTTTGATTCTTTCCTCTTCCATCCTTGCGACCCATCGGGATCTGCAAATTAACCTGTCATGTCTCCAGAGCCACGGATTTTCCATCAACACCAAAAAGAGCCAGCTCTCTCCTACAACCAAATTGCAACACTTGGGAGCAGTCATCGAGACCATGTCGTGCCAGGTTTTCCTGTCCCCAGCTCGTGGAAAGAGCCTTGCAGAGATCATCAGCCAGATCCAGCAACATCAAATTGTCCCCCTGTTGCTGCTGTCCAAACTTCTGGGGGAGATGGTTTCCTGTATTGGCATCGTTCCATGGGCTCGGCTCCAATGGTTCCTGCTTCCCTACCAATGAGCAGGCACCAGCCACTCATCCATCAAGGTCTCATTCCCACCACAAATCCGGAGATCTCTCAATTGGTGGCATTCCCCATCTATCTGGAGGGGGCTCCTGTTCAGGGACCCAGACAGGCTAGTGATAACCACCGATGCCAGCCTCCTGGGTTGGGGTTCCCATATGCAGGGCCAGATAGCTCAGGGCGTTTGGTCCAGATCTGAACAGACCCTTCCCATAAATTGGCGAGAGCTCAGAGCCATTTTTCTGGCTCTCAAGCATTTCAGGCAATCAGTGACCGGCTCTCATGTTCTAGTCCTTACGGACAACATGGCCGCAAAGGCTCATGTCAACCGGCAAGGGGGGACGAGGTCCAAAGCCCTCATGAGAGAGGCTCTACGGTTGGGGTTATGGGCAGAGAAACACCTGTTATCGATCTCGGTGTACCACATCTCTGGGGTCGACAACTCCCAGGCCGACTGGATCAGCAGGAGCCTAGTTGACCAGGCAGAATGGTCCATTCCTCCGTCTCTATTCAGGGATATTTTCCTCAGATTCGGAACACCGGAGGTGGATCTTTTCTCCACTCCTCAAAACGCCCAAGTCACCAGATTCTTCACCAGGTTTCCTTGGCAGGGAGCAGAGGGGACCAATGCTCTTTGGTGCAGATGGCCCAAGGGTCTCCTCTACGCCTTTCCCCCGCTTCCCATCATTCCGGCAGTAATTCGGAAGAGGTTGGAGGAATGAGCGGATCTCCTCCTCCTGGCACCCTATTGGCCAAGGAGGCCCTGGTTTGCGGACCTGGTCAACCTATTGGTGGCTTCTCCTTGGAGGATCCCTGCCCATCTAATCTCCCTTCACCAGTGGGCCCTGCTCCACCCAGAGCCCCAGTGGTTCAAGCTGACCGTGTGGCACTTGAGCGGCAGTAGCTAGAGGAGGCTGATCTTCCAGAAAGGGTCATCCTCACTATCCTGACTTCTCGCAAACCTTCTACAAGGCGCATCTATGATGCCACCTGGAAGGCTTTTTCCTGATGGTGCCTCAGGGAGGGTCTTTCTCCTGCTTCAGCCCAGTTGGCAGAAGTTCTTAGCTTCCTTCAGCATGGGCTGGAGAAAGGTTTGGCCCCCAAAACCTTACGCAGGCAGGTTGCGGCCCTCTCCTCAGTCCTTTCATGGGGTTCGCTTCCTTCCTTATCCCATCACACTTCAGTCAGGAGGTTTTTCAAAAGGGCTTCCAACCTGCACCCTCTGGTGGTTCACAGGTATCCTCCCTGGGACCTTCATTTGGTCCTTAATGCCCTTACAAAACCCCGCTTTGAACCCCTTAGAACAGTGTCTCTCCATTTCCTGACTCTGATGGTAGTTTTCCTTGTTGCCATCACTTCTGCCAGGAGGGTTTCCGAGCTTGCTGCTCTTTCCATCAGACAGGACCTTTGTTCCTTTCACGATGATAGGGTTGTTCTTCATCTGGACCACTCATTTATTCCAAAGGTTAACACCTGGTTTCACAGGTCCCAGGACATTGTTTTGCCTGACTTCTGTCCTCTCTCGCACCATGCCTTAGAGCGGCAGTGGCACACGCTAGACGTAAGAAGGGCTCTTAGAATATACATTAAGCGCACTTCCTCCTTCAGGAAGTCGGGAGCCATGTTTGTTTCCTTTTTCCCTTCTCACTTGGGGCACAAGGCCTCTTCTCCTACTATTAGCAGGTGGGTCAGGTCTTGCATTGAGCAGGCCTACAAAGCTGCGGCCCTTCCGGTTCCCCGAGGTCTGATGGCGCACTCTACCAGAAGCGCGGCCACTTCTGCTGCCTGGGCGACCCAAGCATCCTTGGAGGAGATTTGCCGTGCGGCCACGTGGACATCCCCGTCTCCTTTCATCAGACACTACCATCTGGATGCTTTTGCCTCGGCGACTGCAGCCTTCGGCAGACGGGTGCTTCAACGAGTGGTTCCACAGTCGGTGTGATGAGCCAGACGAGGACCCGCTCATGGACATGCAAGCTTTAGTATGTCCCATCCTGGGCTTTCGATGCAGCATGGAAGAGAATGGGCGTTGGGAGAAGTTACCGTGAACGCCCTTTCTATCTATGCTGCGAGAGAGCCCAGCCCCTCCCTTGATTCGTCCGGAGAGGGTAAGACATATTTCTGTATTTATTTTGGGCTTTCAGAGACACCTTTCAGTCTGTCAAGTATCTTCACCAAAGCTGGGGTCTCTCCCGGGGGCTGGCTTTTATATCTTAGTACAGACTCAGCTATGACGTCATAGGAAGGAGTCAACCCATCCTGGGCTCTCTCGCAGCATAGATAGAAAGGGCGTTCACGGTAACTTCTGCCAATGCCCATTTGCTGAAAAAAACACAGGATTACACTGCAAAGGGCTCTTTAATGTCATGCAGAAGATAACTGCCTTTAGAATCCCAGTTAGACAAAGGGCCATTTTCAAATATTTGAACAGAATGCTATTTTAAAATGTTGTGTTTTACATACAAGGTACACTTACATAGATACTGGTTTTTTATTAGGTTGTTAGTAGAAAGTTAATACAATGCATTTTGTGTGTAACTCCTATTATTTTAGTTTCTATTGCAACTCTACTTCCACATTTTGTATATTAAGATTTGGGAAGTTAATAGAGCAATACACACAGCACACAACCTTCTCCATTTTCTTGTTTTTTGAAGAAGGAAAACCAGTATTATGTGTTTCTTAATATGCTGTTTTTATTTAGCTCTTATTTAAAAGCACAACTATTACCACCCATCCTCACCCTCTCCTCCAAAAGCTGGAATAAATACCTTTTAAAAGCCTGTGCTATTTTTGTTAATATTTTTCGTTTTGTGCTACTTACAGAAGGCATAGATGACTCATAAGGGGTCTGCCTTGCTGTTAGATGTTAGCAACAATGCTCTCCTTACATCAGTAAACATCTACCACATTTTTAAATTAGTCATCCAAACACGAGTTGCCAAAAATTCTTGAGTACAGAAGGGCACAGTTAATGCTCTTTCAATGCAATAGTACACATGAATTTGCCCACTAGTTACAGCAGAGATATCAAAAGTTTCCACAGATTAAATATTTAGAGTTGGTGTTCTGTGATTATGATTCATGCAATATTTTCCTCCTATGAAATAAAATTAGCATAACCTTTCAGAGATTTTGAATATATGTATGGAAGAGAAAATATTCACTTGGTAATACATACTTTATTGAAATTTTAAGTGGAGAGAGATTAAGCTTATAGAATTGACTTTTCACCCCACTAAAGTCCTGTTTATGAATTAAAGCTACTTGGGCTAGCTTTCCTCTTGACTGTGAAGCACAATGATTGATTTTGGGTCTTTTACTCTCTTGCAACCCAGTGTACATCATGCTATTTTTATCAGGCTTGTGCAAAAATCACCATTTCAAGAATATGCCGATTTTCCTTGAACAATGTCTTTTTTTGGAATTAAAACCATTACATAAATAAATGAATTGCTTGGATTCAAGGGTATTTTCTTTCTCTTAATAAAATACATTTAATGTTGGGTTTGTTAAATCTAAGGGCACGTCTAAATATTTGTGTCCAACAGATTGTCATATATAAAATGGTTTTTCTTAGGTCACTTATAGCCTGGGCAAATCTGAGCTAAGATATGATTATAAGTCAGTCTCTGATCCTGTTAATAAAATATATTTTTTATTGTTCAGCGACTAATGGCAACTTAATGAATGCAGTCATACAAGTGGAAAGAAAAAGAAAGGGATGGGTTAAATATTAGGAGAAAATATTGATAAACTGCATTCTAACCACTGTGCCACCACAGCTCTGTTACTTATTCCAGTATCAATTTAACCAGGGGCAGCGGTGGCTCACGTGGTAAGACGGTGGGCTGGCAGCTTAGAGGCTCAATTCCCATGTGCGAATAAACTATGGAGGGACAAGAAAGGAGCCTCCCCCAATTGCCAACTGGCATTCAGACGTCCTGTGGGTAAAGATACCATCCGTAAAAATTCCTTTCACAGAGGCAACTAGCCACCTCACTGATCCCTGGCTAACACATGCCATACACTAAATAAATAAAATAAATTTAACCATTCATTAAGTTACCAGTCCTGGATTGTGGGGTGAATAATGACAGTAACATTCATAGCAATAGGAATATTTGATCATTGAGTATTACTGATATTTGAAAAAGTGCAAATACTTAGTTAGATGAATACTTAATACTGTTTAAGACTTAACAACAGAACATCATCTATATAAAATACACAAAGAGACACCAATCAAAAATCAGTGCAATAACTAGATTTGTATGCATGATTGTGTCCCATTCTTTACCTTTATTGTTGAAAACTGTAATTCAACAAGCTTAATTTTAGTAAAACACTAGGTGGAGCCAGTCTCTCAAGACTGAAACAGTCTTCAAAATAATGTTCAGAACTATACTCTTATCTAATAATCATTATGAATTATTATCTGCACCAGTTGTTAAATGTTTAACCACCAGTTTACCTACCTTAGCCTCCAAATACTATCATAAATGTCAGATAAAAGTATAATAAAATGCTCCATATGGAAATTCACATTTTCCCACAGTAGCTTTTATAAAAAGGAACAGCAAGTATTTAGCATATGTGGTTTTGAAGTGCCATATGATGAAAATACAAAAGTGAAAAAGTTATACAAGTGAATTAAATAAGATGGATATTTATAGAACTGATGACACACTGAACTACCAAGGCAACAACTCACTTTTTTCCAACCCTGTCTCTGAATACTTTAAAAAAAGAAGAAGGCAATAATAACTCTGCCAGGGCAATATTACTTCTTTTGGTATCAATCACAGCATCATAAGCCCATTATACAATGTGAAAATTACAAAGTCAGAAGGGGACTTCTTGGGTGATTATGGATACATTTCATGTGAACAATGCAACTCCCCTTCTTACCAACCCTCTCTGATGAACCAAATTCCCTCCCATCAACTCCGGGTTGTGGAAATATGAAACAACATCAGAACTAATGCTATGAAATGTAAAAAAAAAAAAAAAAAGTTATATTGAAAAATAATCATGTGTTCATTCATTCATTCACCCGAAGAAACCAATCTGCATTCACAGATCTATGTGAGGATAGATAATGCAGTAGTTTAGACAAATGGACGTGTAGTTCAGCGTTGATATTTGGCTGTCTCATAATATACTTCCATAATATTCTTTCTGTGATATAATAGCAATAGCACTTAGACTTACATACCGATTCACAATGCTT
Source organism: Notechis scutatus (assembly GCF_049901735.1). Lineage (NCBI taxonomy): Eukaryota > Metazoa > Chordata > Lepidosauria > Squamata > Elapidae > Notechis > Notechis scutatus. Next base: position 160,251,647 of record NC_142011.1, on the reverse strand, counting down.
TACAGTCCTCTCTCAGCAGTTTACAGAGTCAGCATATTGCCCCCAACAATTTGGGTCCTCATTTTACCAACCTTGGAAGGATGGAAGGCTGAGTCAGCCTTGAGTTGGTGAGGATCAAACTGCTGGCAGTCAGCAGAATTAGCCTGCAATTCTGCATTCTAACCACTGCATCACCACAGACAATAAAGACAATAAATAATATATAATTTTTACTTTCTCAAAAGACATATTATTTTTGGCTACTGGTAACTCTTACCCAAAAATAAATTAACAAAAAAATAGAAAGAGAAAGCATGAAGCACATAGTTTCTAGAATTCCTTCCATTCCCTCTACCAGTCATGGCCACCGGAAGCATTTGAATCATAACAAAATTGCATATTGTGGCCATGTGCGTCTCTGTATTTTTCTTTTTCTGTCGTGTTTACAGGGTTGTGCAATGGAAAGCACAAAGCATACACACCACTCTGAATCGTCATGTTATCAGGAAAACTACTCTCCAAGTACATCTCCCAAAGAGATGCATTGAGAAAAATTTCAGGGTTTTTCCCCCCTCCACAGCCCCTGCCTAAATAGTTCCAGTTTCAAGCTTGATCTTTTTATTCCTGTTTTTTTTTCAGACACAACAAATCCATTCTGTTGAGTTTTTGAAAAATTGCGTTACTGACAGAAATTCAACGTTCCAATGAGTTGAAAAAATAAAAATAAAAGAATGTTTCAGTCCTAATCTAGAATATCTGAATATAAATAAAAATCAGCCATACATGTCTCTTTCTCAACATTCAAATACTTTTCTCTAGAATGATATAATTTACTAACTCCATTTGTCATCCTGAAGGCACATTATGCAATATGTAAAATACAACCTCTTCCAATTTATTTAATGCATGGTGATTCAATCTAGACTGGGATCATGATGCAGAGGAAAAGATATAAACTTAATGGTTAAGGATTTCTTTACATCTACCCACAACCGAGAAAAAAAATACAATTATCATTAAAAACCCTGGTATGATGCACAATAGTCTTAATTTTAAATATTGAAAGGCTGTTGTACAATATATCTTTTACATATCACGGGATTCTTTAAAACAATTGTTTACATTCTTCCTTTCTGCTCTGGTCAGTCCCAGGTGGTCAACAGATTATAAAAAGTTCAAATATAAGTTAGAATGGACCAAATTAATATAAAATGGGAAAGTCTAGCAAATGAGACATGTGTCAGAGTTCCAAGAAACACACCCCTAGCAATCAAAACTCCTTGGCAGTTGTATTCCTCAAAGAATAGATTTATTGGATATGTCATTTTGGCACGAGCTGATGAAAACCGACTCTAAATGTTCCCTTGGTTTTACCTAATTAAAAGTAAAAGTTATTTCACTTTCTCCAAACAATCAGTCACATGGTCCAATCAGGATACAGTCCCGTCCTTCTGGACACGTGGTGGGAATGTCCTTGGTTTCCAAGAGAAAGTATTTTATTTTGGCTACAGAAGCCCATCTATCTCTACTTTCCCCTCCCTTTCCCACAGGTCCAGTTGTGACAGCACTGAAGCCCTAAAATGGCCACAGCCCAGTCAGCTTCAGGGTTGACAACATGTCATTGTAAGATTTCCTTTGTAAGGTAGCCTGGAGCAATGCAGGAAAAATTACCCATCCAAACTGAGAAACTTTAGACAGCAGGGACATCCCTGAGAGGGCTGTCATGATGATGCTTACAAAGAAAGAAGGTCTCTTAGTCAGACTGTTTAGGATTTCAAAGGTCAGTGCCAATGACACCTAACTTGTGAAAGCATCAATCTAGGTCTTTCAGTGTAGGCATCACACAATCATTGGATCTTGTACTGATTAGCAGCCTAATTGCTATGTTTGCTACATTTTGCACCAAGTAGAACAGCTGGAACTTTTCAAATGCACCTCCATGTTCAATGCATTGCAAAAGAAGATGGGACATAACCGAGATAAACATTGCCATATGCAACTGGCTTATAAAGTTTTGGAAAATCCGGCACATTTTATGAATAATACATGTAATATTTTTACTGTTAGTTGTGTTACTACTGCAAATCATTTCAGTCTTTGAACTTAGCAGGCACTGACCTCACCGACACTTTTGCATAATGAAAATGAAGATAAGCAGGAATGCAGGGGTGAACCGAGGAATCTGGCCACATTCCACCTTAGTCTGTATTCTTCCATACAACAAGTGTTTCCGTATAGTCTGTATTTAGCTGACAGGACATCAACAATTACAACTCAAAGTGCAATCTGTGTAGAGTTTTCTTTTGTAACTCAGACATGGCAGTCCTATCTCAGCAAGCTTCTTTGATAGCTGTTCTTAACATTCAGCAGTCTGAAAAACTGATTAGCAGTTGCATTTTAGCAACAGTAGCAATAACAATAGGTTGGGGGAAAGGTATTGGGAAACTACAGATCTCTCCTTGGTGGAGAGATCAAAGCAGCTACCAAGAACCCTACTAGACAAACAGAACAGCTTCTTCTTTATTAGCGATCCTAGCGATAGAGTAGGAGATAAGCCCTAAGAAGTTTCTGTAAGTAATAAATATTTTACATGGTAGAACAAGTCACTAACTTGAAAAATGTCAATCCTTTGTTTCATCCAATTCAGAACTGATAAAATGAGTTACTTATTCTGTTTTACCAGAATTAAAGTCAACTATAATGCAAGTTCAAGAATTAAAGTCAACCATAATGCAAGTTCAAGAATTAAAGTCAACCATAATGCAAGTTCAGGTAAGTCTTTGTTTAACCACTGGTCACTTAATGACCATTCAATCTTGGAACCACAAAAAGATATGATCCGGAGTTTCAATAGATGCACACGCATATATATATATATATATATATATATATATATATATATATATATATATATATATATATATATATATATATATATATATATATACATACACACACACACACACACACACACACACACTATAGTCACATGATTACATTTTGGGCCTGGCAATCAGTTTGTATTTACAGCCATTTTCAGTGTGCCACAGTCACGTGACTGCACGAAAGAGTTGGTAAAACAGCTGGCTCAGTTCAAATTGGATCTGACCATGAAGGAGGCTCAGCAGAAGCACCTCACTGAGGACCATGAGCATAGGCTTTCCAAGCAGAGGGAAGACCTTTGGGAGTGCAAGGTGGAGGCTCAGCAGGCTGAGATGGTCAACCAGTTCCAGACCATGATGCAGTCCCACTGGAACAAGGCCCTCCGGCTCTGCACCATCAGTGGCGCTTCCCTCTAGCCTTCACCCAAAGCCCCACAATAGGAGGCTGAAGCAGACCCCAAGTTGGAATTTCTGCTCCTCTCTGACTCGCACAGAAAGACCCTGAAGCAACACAAATGTTCATTGCACATATCCAGCCCAGGGGCTGTAGTTTGAGGACCCTTGATTGACCCTTGTGCAATATAAAAAATGCAAATAATTTTTCTGCGGACCACCAAAATTTTCTCACAGAGCACCAGTTGGCGACCCCAGATCTATAGGGCTGTGATCTATTCCGAATTGAGCCGCACGAGTGGTTGGCTAGAACACATGTATGTACAGAATCAACTTGCATGAGCCGTGGGCTGGTGAGCACTTGTGCGCATGTACGCCAGCCCACACTCACACAAATCAAGCTGCACATATGCACACCGGCCAGCCGCTCATGTAAGGGCTGTATGTGCGTGCATGCACAAGCCCACTACTCACACGACCCCCCCTGCCCCACCAGCTGGGCCTCCAAGCCTCAAAGGTTGGGGATCGCTGATCTATATCTTCAACTCTTATCATTTTTAAACATTTTCATAGCATTTATAAATTCCTTTTCATAAGTGTTCTTGGGCGTGTATAACTTTTTTTCAATTTCACCATTTGATTTATTACTATCCTTCCCATCCAAATCTCTAGAATAGTTCTTGCAGCATTCCTTTATATCAATTCCATTCCAAATCCCTCAATCATTTTTATGCTTAATTATATTACCTTTGCTGCACTCTTTTTATTCATCCCATTTTTCCACATCTGAAACTTGATTTATTTTCTCTATATATATAGAATATATCATTCTGTTCAGGCAACTGTCTTCATGTTTCCCATTAGTGTAATTCTGCACACTTCTCTGGTACTCTGTGATGTAATTTTATCTTGGTTGCTTCTCTATTTATTTATTTTTCTTACTACCATTCACTGGGGATTAAACAATTACTTTCTATGTATGAATTTCTATATTTATATACTCATAATTATATAGATTACTCAAATTTACACTTTTTAACAAATTTCATTTATAATTAAATCTACTTTTATTTCCATATATGTAGTGACAGGTGTTTCTCTATCAGGGTGCAAAGAGAAAATATTTGCTGCAAACTCTGCATAGCCATCAGGAAGGCCACCTGGCCAGTAAATGCTCAGCTCCATTCGGTCATGCTGACTCCACCCTGAAGTAAGAGTATTTTTTTTCATTCTTTCATTTCATTAATTTATATGCTTTACCATATGCTCTTCATACATTTCCGAGTGAAAATCTTCAAGTGCTGTAGCCATCAATATCAGGACCCATGAAACTGACCAATGACTTTGATAAACTGAAACTTTCATTTAATAAGAAAAATAGGGAAAAGGTAGACTAGATTTACCAGTTTCAGTGGTAAATTGCCTTTCTGGTTGCTTTCTCCTTAGAATTCCATAACCTGCTTTGGGCAGCCTCATTTATTTCTCCATAAGGAGACACAGAGACACAAATTCATTGCTTTAAATTATCTCTTAGATTTTCTATTTTGTTAGCACCTACAATGCTCCAGTAATCTTATGAATCAATTGTTTCCTCATTATGCTGACACATAAAGTGTAGGGCACAGCTTGCAGTTTCTTTCCAAATGGAACTATTTAACTACTTCCTTATCATGAACATCTTCCTGTGCAAGTGTAATTTAGAAACCTTTGCCACTGTAATTTTCTTTGCCTCGTTTTCTTTAAAGCTAATCTTTTATGTGACAGACTAAATACTCATTCATCAGCACTATTATCCGTCCAACAACTTGAAATGAACAGCTATGGTTTAAACGCAAGAAGAACAAGAAGGGACAATGATCTTCATACCCATAAAAAATACAAAAATAATATTTCAGCACGATTTGTTTGCTGCCTCTTACGTTTTGGGTTAACAGGCAAGAAAATGCAACAAATGTTATTTCAGAGCAAGCAACTTTGAACAGAGTCGACATTTGCATATTACTTCCTTATAAGAAACAAAAAACAAAACAGAAAAATCCCTTTTCCTCATTAGAGACCAGAATTACTGGTTCCTGGCTATTGACTTTTTTTCTTAACCTGGATCAATGGCTAGGAACTAGGGAGCACAGGTCAAGCTTAGGAAATGCGGCCAATGAGAGTACCTGAGAACAGATGGGATAATGGAAAAAGTCATCAAATGAAGTGGTGGAAGGACCAAAATCTTATTTAGAAACAAGGCTAAATCAGTTCTCAGATCGTTATATTGGAAAAAGATAAGTTGGAAAAAACATTACAAGACAAAAGTAAATTCTAAAGTTACACACTGAATCCCTATATGGGACTTATTTTGGGTAAATAGATACTTTAAAACAGCAACAATTCAGTTGTTCTTTCCATCAGGCTCTGACTAACATTTCAGGCAGCTGTTTTTAAGTTTCATTTCATTTCATGCATTAATCTTAAAATTTAAGACATTAAGACATTAAGATGACCCACACAGCACAGAACACAACAAAAAACTCATGAGGAATATTAAAACATGTTTGCCTGAACTCCTATCGTTAACTTTTTAGCAATCACAATTCTAGATTTCAACTAATTTAACCAAGTCAAAGTGTTTTAAAAGTAAAAGAAGAACTACTCTTCAAGATTTTACTACAATAAAAAAACTGAAAATCCAACAACAATATATGATGGACTGAAATATGCATCACATTTTGTTGTACTTGTTACTATTAGTCCAGACAGAATCTGTTTTCAATTTCATATAAGAAAGGGGTACAAATAAAAGAAGTTTAATTTTCATGAATATTTCTCCTATTTTCTACCATCATCATAAAAATGTCAAGCATTAATTGTACCCCAATAATTTACAAAATTTATACATGGGTGTGGTTTTTTTAATAACAACTTTATTACTTTTTCTTTTCGTGCAAAACTTACTAATCAAGATTTTGGAGTACTTTGGCCCAACTAAAATTGTGCCACAATGTTACATATTATAAATGAACTTTCTGTTGCTGATACGTACAAAAGTTTCATGGAAACTTAAATATAAGCAACATAATCAATGAAAAATTAACACCATAATATAAAGTTCCAAAAGTATAGTAACTAATAACTTCTTCTCTAGTGTACCTCTATCGAGGTAATAGCAAAAACAAACCTAATAAATGAACACACTACAAATCCACAATCTTCTATCCAGAGGAACAACAGCATTTTCAAAAAGTTTTGCAAGGAGTTAAATATGTATCCAAGAAGTGAGTGACTTTCAGTATATAAACCTATAGCATCTTAGATAACAAACCCAAGCCTGAATCATTTGTTTTTTAGTACATTAGTAAACTATCTATGACCAGCTCTCCACAGGTTTCTGTTTTTCTTAGCATATTTACTATCAACATTAATGTGACACATGGCATCTCTCTTAGTTTAATTCCATTAATAAACTGCAACTTTCTTGGTCTATAAAATTAAGAGCTGTACCTCTCACTGACCTCTTGTATGCTTCTAACCTCTCAGGCAAGAAGTTTGGATGTAGCCAGGAAATGACCAAAATTCTTTTAAAATTTGACCTAAAAGTTGGTAAGCAATTAATAGAAGCCAGCTTCTAGTGCCAAGCAAATGAAAAACAGATCTCTCTTGCCATCAGACCCGCATTCTAATTAATGCTCAGCCGAAGCTGTTCAGCTTGATCAGTTTCTAGCCATTCAGACGACATTTTCTTCAGTCATCAACTAAGACATGCTGCTTTGAACTTAATAGTTAATAAACACTCAGCTGCCAAGCTAATCACTGGATCTGATTACCTAACAATCCAAGCAACCATTGTATGAGATCAAGCTGTTAGTAGTTGCAAAAGTTAGTAAATATTTATGGTTTATTTTCTTTTGTATATTCTAAGCTGTTTTTCCTTTTTCTCTCTCTCTATTTAATTATCAGTTGTTTTATTCTACAAACACAACAAATACAGCCTTTTTTTCATTATGGCACTCTTTAAAAAAATAAGAGTTCCATAATGAGACATTGTTATTGATTCCTAGTTTTATTTTTTGAATTGTAATATATTCCCATCCTACTGCACTGATTCAAGTAACCTCAGTAGAAATTTATTCCTTGTAATAATTTACTTGACTGTTGGAAGGGTTTTTGTGACTCAGTAGATCAGGGGGAAAGTTGCAATACATCACGTAATGACACTATGACAACATGAGTTTGACACCCCTACAATAGAGTTTGACATCCCTGCAATGAAAGAAGAAAACAATTAATCCTGAAACTAATTTCTTAATCAATCAAGCATTGCTGTTGTTTTTCACTTCAGAATGTTCAAAAAGAGATGAAACACAAAACACAAATGATGTTTCAGTATGGTGCAAGTCACTTGTTTCTTTTTCAAGCTATTTCAGAATCTGTATCATACAGGATTTGAATCAGAAAACCTAAATAAATTAGGACTTCCAGGTGCTCTGAAATGATATTGCATTAAATCCTATTTCAATTGCATTATTGCTCTTATCATATTTCCACTGGATACATTTGCTTACTATAGTTAACCTTTTCTGCAATTTTCCTAATGAACTTTAGAGCTATCAGACATAAAACATACCCCTGTTAGCTGCTGCCTAGCTTGTTATCCAGGCCTGGAATTTCTTTGATCTAATTTTACTATTGTTCTACTAGCTGATACATGACATGCATATTATTTCATTTGAAGATTATCCCATATCAAATTTAAGATTAAGCTTTAAGATTAGTTGCAGTATAACATCAAATCTGCCTCTCCCTCTCCCTTCAACTCCTCCACCCAAAATAAATATTGCTTAGGTGAATTCACATGAAGTCACATGCCACATGTATCTTCCTGAGGTCCAGAGTCGTTAGTTTCTCAAACTAATCAAGTTTTTTTTAACTTCAAAAAATAATCTAAAGCAGAGCTCATTGGTACTCAAATGTGAAATTAGCTAGTAACTGTTATTCAGCAAAATCATTTAGAAGCTAATTATGTATCATAAAAGTAGCAAAAAAAAAAAACAAAAACAACTGAGTAATAATCAAAGAGAATATTAGCTTCTAGGATCATATCGTTCAATCACTGATAACACTTCCACTTAGAAGTTTGGATTTCATCCCAAAGAAGTATGGCATCATATCTCAATCACTATGATAGGTGAATACCATTAAGCTTCAAATCCACAATGTCCTATTTTTACCTATAAATTAAATAGCAGTTAGAAATACAGCTAGATTATGAAAGATCATACCTCTTTACATATATTTGTATTTTAGAATGCTTCATCTTCACATAGAAAAGTATATAAAACGTCCTATAGCAACATTTAGTTGAACATTTCACAGAATGTTTTCTTTTTATATTTACGCTATTGAAAAAAAATGGCAATAAAATTTTAAATTACACACTAAAAGTCAAATGTACTTAACCAAAATCTAAAAAACAATGTTCATTATTGAGTACACATTTCTTTTACCAACTGTCTTCTTAACTTCATGCAATATTCTTATTTCACAATATTTTCAGAACTTACCACAATGTTTTCATATGACCACCACCATCAAATCATTGTAACACGTCCACGTTTCAGTAGCAGGCAAGTCATAAAAGCATGTTTAAAAAGAAGGAAAACAAAGTTAATAGTTGAATAGTAATCATTTTATGCTTACTATATTAAATATTAATAGTGTTGTGTTGATGCACTTAATAGCTGGTCCTTCAACAGTTCATTTTTTTAAAAAATTCAAAGCTTCATTGAGCTGATAAAGAAAACCCAAGTACTGATTAGAAAATTATATTTATAAATAATCACAGGACTCTGATTCAGATGAATAAACTGAACCTACAAAGAAAAAAATAAGACAAAGCTATACCTAGTCAAAGTTCAAGTCACGCAAGAATACCAAAGAAGAAAGGGAGGAGAATGCTTAATGATAACATGATGTTGTGAACAATGTGAGTTGAGAGAGTTGGACAAGAGATAGATAGCAAAAAGAGGCTTAAAAAGAAAAAAGGCTTTATTTGAAGCCTATGTAGGTATTATTTTAAAAATAAAGTGCCAGACAACACATTCCTTTCATGATATGCAGCACTGTTTTTATTTTGGCTTTAAATCTGAAGCAGACATAGACAAACCTGGAACACAGCAGATGCTTCCAGCTTCAACTGTATCAATCCCAGCATGCCAATGTCAGGAGATAGAGCAAGCTATAATCCAAAACATCTGAAGAGCTGTCTATCTTTGATCTACGTTAAGTCGTTTTCTTCACAAGAACCTTGGGTCAAAGATAATAACTACAAACAATTATGAATTGCCCCATGTAATAACAGAATAACAGAGTTGGAAGCAGGGGTGGGTTTCTACCGGTTCTGTCTACCTCTGTAGAACCGGTAGTTCTGAAGAGCAGCAGACATAGAACCAGTTCTATGTCTGCTGATGTTTTTACCCACTCACCCACCCAGGCTCTTACCTGATCTTTATTTCCTGATTTTTCAACTTCAGTTGCCCTGCAAGGCACAGATGCAGTTTAAAAAGCAGGAAAAGAGGGCTGTTTCAAAGGCTGCGTCTCTGCACACAGCATACTGATGACGATTTACAGGCGCACGGCTCACAGAGTGCAGGGAAGCTCGTAAATCCTGAACCGGTAGTTAACCCTGTCATATTCCACCCCTGGTTGGAAGGAACCTTGTAGGTCATCTATAGTCCAACCCCCTGCTCAAGCAGAAGACCCTATACCAAGGGTGCCCAAACTTGGCAACTTTAAGACTTGTGGATTTCAACTCCCAGAATTCTCCGGCCAGCATTCTAGGAGTTGAAGTCCACAAGTCTTAAAGTTGCCAAGTTTGGCGACCTCTGCTCTATACCATTTCTGACAAGTGGCTGTCCAGGCTCTTCTTGAAAGCTTCCAGTGATGAATATATATACTATATATTTATCTGTTATGTATTAATAGAGACATTTTACTATCTCTGAAGGGTTTTTCTAGAACTGAAGGAAGAAAAAATTCTGACAATCAAGTTAAAATATTAAAAAGGTAAAAGGTAAAATGCCAGTAGGTTAAAAAGCAAACAAGATATGGGAAAGAATTTTGATACATAATTATGCCACACTTTTGGGGCCAAAAAAGACATTCAACAGCACTAAGATAGTAACCCAAAAAAAACGGATGTTGATCACACTGTTTCACATAGCTGAGCCTGCAGATTTCTCTCTGATTTAGGCTTAAAGACTAAATTTAAATGCTAAAGATTTTGCATCATTATAAAGGAAGTTTTAACATATCTTCCAAGCTAAATCGTAGCCTCATCGCTACTCAGATTTTAAGAAATCACTACACCATAGCAGAACTAATTTTGACATATAGGTATCAGCACTTTTTTTCCCTTGAATTATGTTGAGGAAAGGCAATAATACTTAAAAATTCACATTCTCAATATGTATAAAAGCCAAAAGTTAATAGACATTTAATAACAGCACATGAAGCCAGCCATTGCAATGAATGTGAGTGGCTTTCTTTAAATCATCATAGGACTATTATATCATGTGAACAAAATCCTTAGATATGGCCTTTACATAAAGAGATTTAGATGGTACTATAGACTACATATAAGTAGCTAGAGCTAAGTATCCATAATATTGTTCCTTAATTTCTCTGCAAATCTAAACAAATGCTTTCAAATATATTAACTTAAACAGATAACATATTTTAGAATAGGCATGTAAATTCAAATACTTGTCTTCTATCTATCCATCCATCCATCTATCCATCTATCATCTATCATAAGTCAGCTAAGTCTGTTTAGGAGAGATGCAGTGGTTCTTGAACATAAAGGGAAAATCTTTCAGAAAAAAATCAAAAGTAATACTTATCTTCCTGAAGCTTTGTGAATAATTATGGACTAAGCTTCACTTCACAAGTCCCATTAAACTATGACTTGTTTGAGCACATTATTACATAAAGCAAAATTGGTTGAATGGACATATTTCTCTAACCCAAAATTAATATTCAAAATGTCAAAAATAATTTCATGCATATCATTGTTGGGTTAACCCTAATCCTAACCCTTTCTTTCACAACATTTTAATTCAAATTTTCCCAATTCTTTATCAAACATCTTAGTTTTTCATTGTACAAGCCAATCTGAAAGTTATAACCTTTCCTTTCTAATCACAAACCAATTTAATGTTACCCAGAGGAAAAGTATTAGCTTCTATCTTTCTGAAATTTATCCAGTTTTTTTTATTTACAAGTAGTTATCTAAAATGTTTTCCGTTTTCATATATGGAAGAAAAAGGGAAGAGAAGTTAAACTTTTTCTGTTATTCCCTTTTTATAAGAACCCTATGATTATTTCTTTGAAGTTTGGCATAGACCGAGTAGCAGAGCCTATAATTATCGCCAAATACTTTTCAAAAAGGTGTATGTATTTTCTTTAGGAAAGAAATACAGGGCCTCAGCTATTTGATTTAAAGCTGTCAGGTTTCATCCACTCAGACAGGACTTTTGTTCATGTAAATGTGTACCTGTAATTTACGTACCTATTTAAATGCACTTATATTGCATAATGTTGCATTTGCAATACATGGAAGGGTATGAAATCTATGGCTAGACAAATTCCAAACAACATTTTAGCTCAAAGGGTGATCTGAATAGGAATTTTCAAGCATCAAATTAATCAAAAGTCACAATTTTATCAGTCCTGAAAGCCAAGTGGACAGCTTTGAGCCAAAGGCTCTTTCTCAGCCCAACCCACCTTACAGGGTTGTTGCTGAATGGAAAACAGGAGGTGGGAATATTATGTGCTCCACCTTGAGTTGTACACAGAATCATTATTATTTAAACAATAGTATCTAATACTAATAAAACAGATAAAAAACTATCCTGCATTAAAAGGGTTGTTTAAACAAAAGACTGATGCACAAAATTATTTTTCATTTAATAGTTCTTATCTTATATTCTAAATATAAATCCAAAGACAATCAAAACTATGCTTCTACTTTACATCCCCAAAGGAGCTGTCAAAACAAGAAATTAAATGAATTAGTTTGCTGCTATGACTCTGATTACTAAACTTTCAAGAATATTCTCTATGAGCTCTTGGATATCATACTCCCTTAACTAATTTTAAATATGCCACTTATTTAGGAATAGTATTACTATTTTTTCTAAACCACACTGTTAAAGTATGATGTGGGCACAGATGTCAAACTTGCAGCATCACATTGCCGACAGGTGATGTATCACGATTTTTTTCCCTTCATGGAGCTGGGGTGGGCGTGGCCTCGCATGACACATCCTGCCCGCAGGCCGCCAGTTTGACACCCCTGGTCTAGGGATTAGGGTGTTGGGCTAGGTCTGGAATTATCCTAATTCAAGTCCATGGAAACTTGCTAAACCATTCTGAACCAGTAATTCTTTCTCAGGCCACGCTAAGTTCCCAAGGATGCTGTTGTGGAAAAAATAATAATGGGGGCCAAATAAGAAAGGCAGTGGGATATAAATCTAACAAGAAAAACAATCTGTGGTATGTGACTATAGCTAACTAAATGCATTCTTCAAAATCACAGTAAGGAAAATAAACATCATACATTGGAAACATCTGTTTACTATTTTACAGTATAAGTTTCTTGAGTCTAAATAGTATTTTACAAATACAAGAGATAATCTGCAGATAAGAGAAACTATGTTCTTTTATCTCCAAGAAAGGAAAGAATTACCAGGAAAAGATAAAAACCAGTTCTTTTCTTTGTAAAATAATTGAATGCAATAGTTTATTATGAAATTTTTCACAGATGTTATAGGCAATGGGCACAGAAAAACATTTCCAGAAATATTACAGTGGTGACTACTCTGCGGGGATTTTTTTTAGCAAACAGAATTATATCCTACAATTAGGATAAACAAGTGTAAGATTAAGAATATTCTAGGATTCAGAAAAAGACCATTTCATAGAGGTTTGAAAGGGGAAAAAACAGAATTAGAAAAATTAAGATTTGATTGTAGATCTCAATACATTGCATGCATTGAGAAATCTCATTAAACACATGTATTCTCCAATTATGGAGTATACATGTATGTGTATACATGTATGGTGTTTTAAACAACTTCTTGCTGGACTGTATGCAACAAGGAAACATACTGCTCTTTTTGGATTTGAGACCATCAAAAAGTGAAGTGTACAAACATCAGCTGATTCCATTCCTCAAATCCTCTAAAATAAAGGGAAAGTGATCAAAATCTCAAGAAAGGATGACTTAGGAATCAGGGAAAGTCCTGAGCAATAAATATATTACGACCTAATTAAGCCCCTTGATTCTGTGGAAGTAATAAAATTATTGGGTACAGTAGATGGAAGAACAGAGGAAGCACAAAGACTTCAAACTATACTTACTGTGATGGTGATTTATATTTTCTGCCCCTAAACACAATACAAGTTAGCTTTGTGTCTAGGGGGTACTTAAATGCTAATCCTAACAAGACCTGAACAGTCTAATGAACCCTGAGCAGTAATGTAATCAGAGAACATATTTTATCTATAAAATAACACCTGTTTTAACTTATATTCAATATACTATATTGAATACATATATGTATATACCTATACAATTCAGAAACAAGTAAGAAATGACTTGATGAGTCCTATAAATGAAGCCCTAGTGTAATATTTTCCTTCAGAAGCAAAAGAAAACCGTATGCCAAAAGATTTATAAGCAATCACTGGAGAACCAGTATGGTATTGGTCCATTTCTCTAATTTTTCTCAGTCCAACCTATCTCAAAGGACTGCTGTTGGGATAAAAATGCAAGGAGATCCCCATGTACTCCCCCTATCTTTAGTTTCCAGAGGCTATAAATCTAACGAACCAATTAACTATGTCTAAAATATTAACCATCATGCACATTGTCTTGTGCTATTTTTTCCTGTGACAGCCTTGTACAGAGGGTTTGGTGCCCTGGACATGCTTATCTATTGTTCAAAGTACGGAATATTTCTCTATCTCCCCAAGGTATCACTAGCACTTCTTCCTCTGGACCTCAGTTTTTATTTTCTTTATCTTTTCTAAACAGCTATTTTAAATATTCATACAAGAATTACAGCTAGGGCCAGGGTAAATGCTATTGTAGAACAAGAACGACCAAATTAGATGTGAAAGGAGAACCAGTTACAGATGTTTTCTCATGAGAGAAGCCATTAAAAGCAGAAACATGATGCTTGAAGTTATTTTCTTTACAAGTCACTGATTAAAATTACAACAGTTCTTAACTAAACAAAAGGACATTTGAATTTTCAACATTGCTCAATTGAACTTACAGACATAAGACTGGCAGGATATCATCTGTCTCTGATAACTCACAAAGTTCTCTCTAATATTGTGACACAGTTTCTCCTCTGATGTTGCTACAGTCTCTTCACAAAAATCACGATTTTACTTTGGATTAAACAAGAATAAATACTTTAACATATTCATAATGTTATATACTATGCATTCTATGCAATAATGTATAGGACAAAAAATACAACAGAAAATCTTTTAAATTGCATTTGAATACACCTGCAGTGTGTCAAACACAAAAAGTGGAGAAAAAATAACTTTTTAATGCAGTTCTGCATTTGAATAGCCTGATGAATAAACTTTGATACTAGTTCCTTGAAACTAGTATTTGGGAGTATTCCAGTATTTGAGGGGATGCCACAAAGAGAAAGAGGTCAACTTATTTTCCAAAGCACCAGAAGGCAGGACAAGAAATAAGGGATGGAAACTAATCAAGGAGGGAAGCAACCTGGAATTTAGGAGAAACTTCCTAACAGTGAGGACAATTAACCAGTGAAACAGCTTGCCATCAGAAGTTGTGGGTGCTTTATCACTGAAGGTTTTTAAAAAGTGACTGGGCAGTCACTTGTCTGAAATAGTATAGGGTCTCCTGCTTGAGCAGTGGCTTGGACTAGAACAGGGGTCTCCAACCTTGGCCACTTTAAGCCCTGTGGACTTCAACTCCCAGAATTCCTCAGCCAGCTCCAAGGTCCCTCTATTCCAGTGATTGCCAACCAGTGGGCTGGGGACCACTGGTGGTCTGCGAGAAATTTTTGGTGGTCCACAGAGTAATGTCACCCCCAAAGCAATTAATCCAGGCTGCACAGGAAGGCTTGTGTCGCTTGCATTGCGAACAACACAAGGTAGTGAGGGGAGGGGGGAAAGGCTGGAAGGGGGGAACTTGCCCCACTCGCTCCACGTGCCTGGCCTGGCCACTGGGCTGCATCTTTCCACTTCTTTCTTCTTCTGCTTTTGGTTGCATGCAAGGAAAGCAGCAAAAGTCTTTCTTTCTTTCTCTCCCCCAAACTCTGCCAGAAATGAGTCTTTGGGACCCTGCAAGGCATCCTGCTCCAAGAGGCTGCATTGGCGCAACAAGTCTCGCAAAGACTCATTTCTGGCGGAGTTTGGGGGAGAGAAAGAAAGACTTCTGCTGCTTCTGCTGCTTTTCTTGCATGAAGCCAAAAGTCTCTCTCCCTCTAACTCTCTCTCCCCCTGAGAATGGAGCTGGAGACAGTATCCTGTGATCCCAAATAAAGATTGATTGATTGGCAGGAAAATGGGGTGGGGAATTTTCATGCAGACTTTTTTAGGAATTTTCCCAGGGTCTCTGGTCCGCGGGATTTAAAATTATGAGTTTGGTGGTCCCTGAGGTCCAAAAGGTTAGTGACCCCTGCTCTTTTCTAACTGATTGATTGAACTAATCAGGCAATATTAGGAATAAAGCTCACCATGCATAGCACTAACCATTTGGGGTCACATTAGGTAGAATGGTACGAATTTATCACAAAAGGCTGTGTGAGCTGGCAATACAGAGTTCATTTTACCAATCATATCTCTCCCTGGAGCTTCTCCTCACAAGTACTTCAAATAAATTCTGATAATGAAGCAATTTTGACTTAATGAAAACACTTTCCAATTACTATATAATTCCATGTCCTAGAATTATCACCAACATATTTTTGTCCCTTTGTCAAAAAGAGAGGTATATAGACACACCATTTTCTTGGCATTGTTGATTAATATGCTGTCAATTCTTATCCTCTCCATTTGAGTTTGACAGAGGTTATGAAGCTAGAAATGTCAGTTCAGCTCCATGCAGTAATTTAAAGGACAATTACGTCTTCAGCAGACATTGAAATTACAATTCTTCAGGCATCCAGTTAACTGTGAATATTTTGGAGCATAGCAGATATTCTATTTTTACAGCAAATCTTTAAATCAACCCACATTCCATCTTTTGCAAAATGTCTATTATTGGAATGCAGGCCTAACTGCCCAAGATCTATCACTTATATCTCAGCTTAATTGATGCTCAGAGAAGCAATACATTACCTACTTCATGGTAGTGCTATGTTTACTGAAGTATTTCTCAATGCAGGTAAAGGAAGCATAAAAATGCTTTCAATTTTTTTTTAAGAATACTATGACTCATATTTTATCCATCCAAATCGTAAATGATATTTTATCCATCCAAATCGTAAATGATAAAGATGAACACAAACTGATCACGGGATTTGAAAACTATTTTTGCATGTTGGCTTCAGTAAATTTTTGAGATTTTCAAATGTAAATTCAGAAAAACAAGAGCCAATGTATGAATTAGTATATAGATGTTGAATCAAAATTATTGCTTTTAGAATCAAAGCTTATTTGCAAGGACAGAAGGGTGAGGGATAGTGAATGGCACTAATGTGCACCAGATTTCTCTGTATTTGTCTTTCTGCTACCCATGACGGTTACTTCTTTCACTTACTATTTTTTCTGTTCTTTGCCTAACATTTCCTATCCTGAAATTGATAGTCTCATATGCATGTGACTCTTAGTACACTGTTTCAAAAATGAATCTCTCATCAGAAGAATAATATCTGTAACAAAATGCCAAAAAGAACCTTTGTAGGAATCCTAACATGGTCCATGTTTATTTAATAATGTAATCAATGAAGATGAATTCCAAGGTAAATACATATGAACCTGCCTCAATCTTTCAGATAAATTTACAAAGAGAAAGACAAATGGAATGTCTTTACAGATTTGGGGCATGTAATCTGACAATTAGGCCAAAAAATTCAGAGGTACATCTAAATCTTTAATGAATTTTGATGCTCTAAATTTAAAACATATTTAAAATTGTACTTTGAAGGAAAGGAACAAAGCCACTATATAATTAAAAAATGAAATGTATATTCTAACATAAAGCTCAAAATGAGAGTTACATATTTTTATTTTTACTAATGTCACAGCAATTTTTTCATGTTTAATTATGTAACTGTAAATCTTTAATCTGCAGATCACTGCTATTAAAATAATTCAGTGCTAACATCTGTTGAATTAGACTAAAGTTCTTCTGCCGAATTTCTGAAAAACAGCACTGCTTAACCCTCATTTAAATTGCATTTAAAAAACAAAACAAGAGTTCAAACTTTCTGAAATGTACAATAATAATTTCAAATTAAAGTTACTGTGATTACTAAAAAGTTATTTCCATCCTACCTTTTTTCATAAAAGGATTTTTTGTGAAGATACTGTTATAATCGGGTATATTTGGTTTTCAGGGATGAACATATGTGGCAACAGTATTTCCAGAGCAAATAATGTAGCTATTTTTAGCCTACTATCAAGTATTTTAAGTATTTTGGCAATGAAAAGTATTGCATACATAAAGCTGCAGGAACCACTGCAATACTTAAAATAGAACAATCAGCACTGGCGAATGGTTTTCCATATAACTGGTCCTATGAAGAATTTAAGCAGTTTTATATATGGATCTTCATAATCTCATGAAATGAGAGTTTTCTATTGAGAGACTTCTAAGAATTGTTGGGATATGTAAACTCTGTGGTTAGATATGAAATTTGCTTTGCTTGTAAAATTACAAATTCATTTGGGCACAATGCAAAATAAGATGTATTAGCCATACAGCACTTGAAGAGTTTGAACTGGAGAATTATATTCCCCAAAAAGCTACTTTCTGAAGGGAGTATTCCAGCAAGGTAAAAGCTGCAAACATACCTAATTATTTTAATATTTTCATCTGGCCTACCTTTTAAAGCACAGTTATCTAATTTGAATTTCCCACCTTATCATGTAGAATGTTTATTATTTTTATTTTCCAAATTTTGCAGTATAGATCCTGACTCAAATTTCTTAAAAGAAATGTATTATTATTACAGAAAAATAAACAATTTTATTTATATAATATATACTCCATATTTCAAGGCATTTAATATAATTTAACAAAAATAAATAAAGTAAAAAATAGATTAAAATACAGTACAATAAACAAACACTAAAATATATATTTAAGTAATTTGATAATTAATAGCCAAAACTGAGAAAATGAGACTAAATACCTGTGTTTCTTAGCCTGTATTTCTTAGCCCCGAAGGTGAAAATACCTTTTTGCCTGTCAAAATGAGAAACCTCTAAGAGCGGAGATATCTTTAAAGGGCCTTTCTAGTCAGCCAGTTCCATGATGGAAGAGAATGTCCCTTAGTTACTCACATTCCAAGCAATTCAGAGTTTGAAAGAGAGTTATTCTGGTACAGTGGTTAAGGAACTGGACAAGGACCCTGGTTCAAATCCCTCCCCTCAACCTTGCCAGTTTACTGGGTGATGGGACAGGATTCTCTCAGATTCAGCTGAATCTGCCTCTCTGAGTTCGTGAGGGAAAAACCTGGGAAATTATGGGTTCCATTTTGGTTCCTAAAGGAAAGGCAGGACATGAATCTCACAAATAAACTTAATTGAGATCAATACCAACACTGTGAATTGCTCAATGAGCAATCACTGTGGATCTTTCAGCATAAGGATCATATATGATCCCTGTACTTTGCATTGTTAGCAGCCTAGCTGCATTTTTTTTTCATTGAATGCAACTTTCAAACATTTTTTCCTAATGAAATCATATTTTAACAGTATATAACCAAAGTGTGGGTAATTATCACCAAATCCAAGCAACTTAAAAGGGGTCACAGGTAGCAAACTTGTAAGAGTAATTGGGTAAAGGGATGTGTTACCAAACAGCCAGTAAATCGAGTGACAACTGATGATTCAGAAGGCTGAACTTGCTCTTTCAAGAGGAATGCAACTCTGTCCAAAAATAATCTCCAAGTCCAGATTCATATTAGACAATTTTGTCTGAATTATTTTTATCCCTTTCTCTCTCACCCAGTGCATTACGGAATCTTGAGTACTTGGAACTCAATGATAAAGAATAAAATGGCCAACTATCATCAGGATAAGAGTGCCCAGTCCAAAATTCTAGGTAATCCAGAGGTTTCAGGAAGATGTGGAAGTCCACAAAGAATGAAATGAAAACCTCAGGAGCCGATGTGTCAGATAGCAGTCCCCTGGTATTTTCTTTGAGTAAAAAGGATTTGAAGTACTGTAAAATTAGGCCTGCAAACCCAATGACTCCAGGTGTTCCAGAATTATATCATCATGACTGATAGTATGACAAGCTACTAAGAGTTCCAAGAAAGTAACAGGGTCTGGGTCCCCTTACCACACTACCAGTTTCTGGCACTCTCATTCACCAAGGCTTCCAAAGCAGAGCTGGTACCATACCTCAGTGTAAATTCAGAAAATCAAAATCATTTGAATGTGGGTTGCAAAGTCACCACCTTCTCATTCACATTTCCTAAAAATGACAGGTTTGAAACTGCCCTATAATTGCATAGATCTCCTTTGGGCAGACGGGAACACAATCCTCCTGCAAGAAGTACCCTTAACCAGCGGGAATTCCCATGTTACTTGATTTGGAGAAGAGCCGTGGTGGCACAGTGGTTAGAATGCAATATTGCAGGTTAATTCTGCTGACTGCCAGCAGTTTTATTCTCACTGGCTCAAGGTTGACTCAGCCTTCCATCCTTCTGAGGTAAAATAAGGGTCCAGATTGTTAGGGGCAATATGCAGACTCTGTAAAACCGCTTAGAGAGCCCTGTAAAGCATTGTGAAGTGGTATATAAGTCTAAGTGCTGTTGCTATTTAATCTAGCAGGACAGTTAGAAGTCAAATAAGCATATAGTAGCCCCCATCTATCCACAAATCAAAAAGAATCCCAAATAATAGGGTTAAGGATTGCCAATATTATAATTTTATGATCTGCCTCAACACTTGGGCCCATGTCAATAATGATGCCATTGGCTCTGTGTACAAAGAATCAATTAAATTATTTAATTCTTCTGGCTCCATTCCACTAATATCTTTCTTGGTGTAGGAAACCCTGCTCTGTGCTGATGCAGTAGAAGCAGTGGAAAAATATTCTGAGCTGCTTTTGTTGCAGGAAAGTAGGAGATGTTTTCAGACTGGCCAGAGTCAGACTCAAAACTGATTTGTCACTGGAACTCTTCCATGTATGGTCCAACAGACACCCTACCCCATCATCACTCTCAGCTCCCGCCATAAGAAACCGAAGTTATGATATGGTACTGAGACAAGAAAGAGGATACTTAGAGCAATAGGTTCAGTTGCCCAGTCATTTCTATTTTCAACAGATCAGCCAGTTCATTAATTTCCTGACATATAAGACATTATTCAAATGCTTTCATGAAGCCATTCACGTCCGTTACAATCTGGACTGATCCCTATTAGTGGGTTGTCCACTGAAACAAAAGTTTATGTCAGCCATTAATCTAAACTGGGCAGGGAGCAACGTGTCTCTCCCGAATGAGAACCAATTCCAGCTGCAGAAAACAAAATCTAACATATGTTTTGCTATATGTGTAGGGTCAAATAATAGTTAGGACAGGTGTATGATGATAATAGAAGACATGAAATCCTGACCCACTCCTATTTCAGAAGCCACAATGTGCATCCTCTAGAACAAAGAACTTAACCAAGATCACCCTGGCTAGCTCAGTAAGGATGACAGGCAGATAAGTGAACAGTACTGTACATTAACAATATTTCTATACTGTGTCATCCATCCAAATGCAGCGTCATGTACTCAGAATTGGCAGGCTACCAAATGGAACATTTGGTCAGTAAGATGATATTCCTATAGAGTAGATCACGGCCACTCCAGTCCTAGTAGTCTGCCATACCACAGAATAGTCTGGTAGAAAAAAAAACAGCAATAATAAAATTCCCTCTTTTTTTTTTAGTAGAATCTCCGCAATATAAGCACTTCCCAGATGCCTTAACAGAAAACCATCTTGCCCTGAAGAGATTGGAAGGCCACCATTATTATACCTTGACTTCCTTGCTTAGGCTGCAATCTAAAAGGAAAGGAAGCCAGATAACAGCCTGATCACTTATACTCTGCAACAGTCTGACTGCAGCCTTCCAGGATGTATTAGGAAAGATCCATCTAAAAATAAATATTTCATGCACAGTATTGAAAAGGTCTATAGAGGCAAAACTTTCTTCCTCTCTTTGTTAGAACGGCTAAAGCTAAATATGAGGAAATCAGTAGTGAATATGTTTTTAAGTATTTAAAATAATACATAATTAAACTGTGGAATCTGCTGCAATTAGATATGAAGTTGGTCATAATTTTAAACAGCTTTTTAAAGTCCTAAACAGATTCTTAAAGGATCATCAATGGCTGTTTATTACCTCCAGAAGGACAGACAACGTTCATTAAAAACTCGCAGTGTGATGAGCCTGGTTTCAGGCATGGGCTTCTTGTGCCTCTTCACATATCCATTCAGACACCCAAAACAGTTTGAATTCTTTGTTGAGACATTTCCACAGGACATCATTTTGATAAGAAGGAAAGGAAGACAGATGGGCTGGTATAAGTATCAGCTGCTTTGGTGGCATTACAGGTAGAGTTTTAAACTCTACGAAATGGAGACAATGGTGTCAATAGACTTAGCTCTAGTAGCCTCCTGAAAATGGACTATTGGTTTCAATCCAGAGAAAAGGTGGGTATTGATCCTAAAATGCATTAGGCAGTGTTTGCACTGCTGAAGGGACAGTCTGAAGGTCCACAAAGCATTTGAGAGCACAATTAGAGAAAAGAGTGCCAAAGAAGACTGGTGCAGGAAGGACCTAATCTACCGATTGCAGAGAGCCTTAGGTGGTGTAAGAAAATCAAAAGTTTTACTTGCCAAATGAACACTAGCTATAGCAATCCCAGCTGCCACTTCACCTGACTTGGAAAGAAAGAAAGGTTACTACCATTATTTCTCAATTAAAAAGAAGAATAGGTAGGGGTACAGTTAGAATACTGCACACAGCCCGCCCATACTTTATACTCTGCAACACTTTACAGTATGTTCAATCTATATCATTGGTAGGGGTGTAGTTAGAATAGTGCATAATATGGCAAATCTATATCATAATCTGCATGCACATAGAAGATTCAACCTGAGCGGAACTGAAAGATGGAGTTCAGGGGGGAAAATATCTAATCTGCATTTTTTGAAATATTGTCTTATTAAAGAAGAAGAAAAACTGGTGATGAAAGAAAAAAGAGTAAAGTACCCTTGCAAGTCTTGAGGCTGAGGAAATGAAACTGACTTTGCTGTGTTTTATCAGCTATTTGAATAAAATGGGGGAGAGAACAGAATTCTAATTGCACTGTTTCTTTCAAGCAAAGCCTCTGTTTCAACAGACCCCCCATGACAAGCTGATAAAGGAGCATAGGGAAAGGGCTATCACCCTCTTTTTCATAGTTGTGAGTTTCCTGGTTGACCATTGCACGGCACATAATGCTTTATTTTTCTGAGCTGTTCATTTTGCCAAGAGCATCCTGTTGTTGTCAAAAGAGGTTTAAGAACTGAAAGAGGTCATAATTTAAATTATTAAGTACACCTCTCTATAGAAAGCCAGCTTGGTGTATTGCCTTATTTATTTATTTAAAAGATATATATAGGGCCACCCATCTTAAGCAACCTCGGGTGGTTTACAACAGCCATTAAACCAATAATTGTCCCTCTATTTATGTATTTAAAAGGTATGGCTATGATATCAGGCTAGAAACTGGGTGACTGTGAGTTCTAGTCTTGGCATGAAGCTGACTGGGTAATCTTGAGCCAGTTACTTTCTCTCAGCCCTAGGGAAGAAGTAACTGCAAACCACTTCCAAAACAAATTGCCAATGAAACCATAGAGACTTAACCAAGCCGTCATCAGGAATCAAAAACTGATTCTCACACACAAAAAAGTGCCCAATTCTAAATATTTGTACACATTCATCACAGATTTCTCAGTCCATTTCTCAATTCCTCTGTCCTCCCTACCTTGTAGCAGAATTTAAGTTCAAAAAAGTTGCTCATAGTTGTTTCGTACGGGAGACTTTTAATAAGCCTAACTATAGCAAGTGCAGAACAGAGTTACAATCTGATCAAAAAAGCCCATTTCATCAATATTACAGCATAAACAGAGAGAGTTAGCAGTAATAGCCTTTATCTGGTGAACCTGATAGTTCTGTTCTTTCAACCTAAGTAATCTCCCTAGGCTCTTCCAACAGTAAAGTAGGCCAACCCTAAAATTCCACTTTGAGCTTCTTAGAAGAATAAGATATCACATGTGACAGTTAAATAAGACCACCAATAGAAATTTAAAATGGCTAAATGGGTATAAGAATAGTTCTTTGTGGATACAATTCCCACCCCCACCCCCCACATTGGAAGAAAGATAAGAAAATGAACCTTGCAAAATGTATCAGAGTTCATATTCTTAATAATTCAGAAACAGAATGAACAAACTGTTCCCATTAATCACCATCGGTATCTAATTGCATATTGCAAACAGTGTAAGCAACTGTAATCAGTTGTTTGTGAAACCTCCAGAATTTTCCTGATATTTGCAAATGTACAGCACCTTGAATTTGCTGATGCTACTTTTATGTTCATACTCTGAGCATCAGACATCAATAATGCACTATAACCCCTATCCAATCTGGACTTTGCCCTTTGGAAATGGCAGGATCCCAGCTCATCCCATTTTACATCTGAAATTAAATTGCCCAGTCAGCTTCTTACTTGCTATCCCCCTTGTTTCTATTACCCAATGAAATGCAACAGCCCAAATGTGATTAGAACCCAAAGTTTCATCATCCTACTGTGGCAACAGCTTAGACAATCAGCAATTAGTTTAAGCATAAGGTCCTACAATGTCACTGAATCGCAGGGAAAGCGATGTGTGAAAACAACTACGTTCAGCAAAAAGAAAGATAAACCTTATTGGAAAAAGTTCAACCTTTAAAAGAGCTTGAACTGAGCTGACTAAAAAAAAAATTTTAATTACTCTGAGAGATAAAGCAGGTCCTTGAGAGTTTATGTTCCCTCCCAGCAAAAGACAGGAAAATTGCTGTTTATTAGTTAATATTTACCCAATGTGTTCTTACTTTGATTCTTATTTATAATAGGCAAGATGAAATGAGGAAACCATTAAGAGAAGGGGGTTGTTTAAGGATAAATGTAATATATAGTGGTTATTCCCTTTATTTTAATCTCTTTATGCTTTCCTTGAATATGAAAGTGTTGATTAAAAATTTGGAGGGGAAAAGTTCATTATTTAAATTGATTCATAAAGCTTCATGGGAAGGATGCACATGTGCACATTTATAAGCATCATAAAATAACTTTGCTCTTATGGTTCATTGACTGAAAATAAATTTATTTAAATTGAGTAATGTAAGAGGAAAGGCTATCATAGAATACTACAGTGTAGTGTAGTAAAGATTACAAGACAAGGGAAGCATGCAAAGACAACGTCAATCTTCTTCATCCTGAAAAGTCAGATGTTTTTAAAAGGATTATTGCCACATTTGGTAAAATGTAAGCTGGTAAAAATATTTCATACTTAGAAAAAAAAAATGGTATATACAGATGTTATAGCTTTGTCGTTAATCATACAATCAATCCCCTCAGTATTATAAACACTGCAGAATATTTATTATGAAGTCATTTAAGAAAAAACATATTCTACTTTCCAATAACAAGTATAACTTAGCAACATTACATATATGATTGTTTATTAAAATTATTCTCTCTATTTGTGTTGTCTTTCCATTCTCCCTGCAGTATCTGTTACATGTTTTCCCACTGGTCTCTGTGATATTGCAGCTGCTGTATATTTGAGGCAGTACCAATCTCTCCCTGTAAAACCATTCTCAGAGAGACAAACCCAGAGATTATACACTGCTGGGAGATAAAACTAGCCCTATGCTTTTAATAGGAGTATTAAAATTACAACATATAACCTGGACTTCACATTATATGGGCTAGCTTTATCTGCCCATAATCTGATAAGAGAAAACAAGAAAGGTTCATAGTTCTCCTACGAGCACATGAGGTTCAAGATACAAGAAAAAGAGATAAAACAATGGAGGGAGGGGAGAAAGAGATTGGATAAAAGAGGAAGCTGATACTCTTAATAATTTTTAGCTACCTACACTTATTTCTTTTATTGCACAGTATTTCTCATATTGTAATGTTGTATGCTCTACATAGTATGGATTTTGTTTTGGAAAAGATGAGCAACAAGCAGTTTTCCCACTTGTTTGGAAAAAAATGGGATTATTTGTGTCTGATCTGTAAAAGCAACCCTAAATAGGAAGAGGTGAAGGGTCCTTATCCTTTTACCTGGACTTAAGGACCTTTCATTTTTCTGCCTTGATTTAAGGATCAATCAGCTACACACACACACACACAGCAAAAGTTATGCCGTCCATTGGTTTCTATATATGGACTGTCAAAATTAAGTGTTGGGGAGGGAGTGGGGGAGCGAAGTTCGTTAGCTGTTAACTCCCGATCAGCACGGCTTTTTCCTAGGAATCCGTGAAGAGTGGAGAGAAATCGGAGACAGGGGACAGCTCCCTGATGTGATGGGTGGTCCAGCCGAAGCTACAAGAGGTAATAAAAATCCTCCAGGATTTTTTTGCCGCCGCCGAAAAGAGATGGGTGAGGGAAATCAGTGCTTCATAAGGGTTACGCACACACACACACACACACACCACACAGAGTAACCCTGTAAAGCGCGGACCGGGAAAGGCGGGAGAGTGATTGACGTGGCGGGAGGGGGGTTCAGCGCAAAAGAGGCCAAACCCGTCCAAGGATCCCGGTGGGGGAAACTGGCACAAGGCGGGATCACCGGGCGGCTGGCATTGAACTCCGTGGTGGAATGGCTCCTCTTCTTGCGAAGATAGCCCGGCGGGGCAGCAGCCCATCAGGGCAGAGTCCTTTCCCTCTGACCTCAAGCCAAGGACAGGGCAGCGTTTTCTCCGGCGCATCCTTTAGCCCGCTCTGGCGAAGCGCACGGAATCTTCCTGGGATCCCTTTCGCTCCCCGCGTTCCCCCCCAGACCTCTACAATAACAAGGCGCGGGAGTGAGGAGGCTCACCTGCGAGCTGTTTTGTGGCCCGACACCCCCAATCCCGCGGTTTCCCGCTTTCCGGAAGAAAAGTGCTCGCGAAGTAGACCCGATGCAGGACACGGCCGCGTTTGCCCCGGGTGCGAAGAGGAAACCGGGTCGTCGGAGCGCTTCGGCGCGCGCTTGGCAACCCTGAAAAGCCGCGGCGCGAGCTCCGGAGCCCCGAGCCTTCGCCACCTGCAGAGCGGCAATGCTGCTTGCTTTAGGAAACAGCCTGACCGACCTGCCGGAGCCTGATAGCCACGCCCCCAGCTCTCAAAAACGTCTCCCGATTGGTGGCTCCGTCGTATCCCACTCGCTTCTCCCTCCCTTTCTGGTGTGCGCAATTTGGAGGCTGTTGCTTTTTTTTCTTTCTTTCTTTCTTTCTTTCTTTTTTTTTTGCGGGAGGGAATGAAAGGGATTCCGAGGATAAGGCAGAAGCAGCCCTACCTTTAGAGATCTGCTGCGTTTGGGATGAGGACGACGGACGAAAGTAAAGAAGGAGAGTCGTTCACGGATCTGTCCACGGTAGCTAGCGGGAATTGAACGGCATTCGAGAGCCTTTTGATCTTTAAAGCAGCTGGTAACTTTTTAAAAGAGATGTTGAGGAGTAAAAAAAAAAAAAAAAAGATGGCATCTGTGTGGTGCGCCTGGGAGAACAGTTCCTCACAGAAAATTTTTAAAAAACCCATCTTTATCTCTTGCATGCAACAAAGGTGGTGCAGAGGATCTTCTTCTCCATCCACGACGTTAAAGAGGTATGCGTCTTTGAATTTCCCGCAGATCCACATACAGTACAGTACTTTAATTGAAAGGAGAGAGAAAAAGAAGAAGAAAAACCAAGAAAAAAAAATGTCCTAGCAGCTTATTCCTCAAGGCGGCAGAGAAGAAAAGGAAAGAAAAAGGAAAGAAAGAACAATTCGCCTCATGCATGAACTTTCTTCAACACAACACCTTCCAGCTAATGTTGGACTTTGATGCTATAATCCAAGGAGTGGTGAGAGTTGCAAGGTAACCCATGTGCAGAACACTCAATTGCCCTACGCACAGGTAGAGTATTATATAAGCAAGAGACTGAGCATATGGAAACATGTCGCTTTTTACAGGTGGGAAATACAGTGAGACTGATCCCAAAAATAGCCAAGCAATTCATGGCAGAGAATTATACATTTGTAAAGTTTACTGCTTGCCACCTAACAATTGTCAGCTTCCCTCTGGATAGATAATCAACTGCTTTTCTGCCAGAACCCTAAGGGCAAGACTGGTAAGCACAGCTGTAAACTTTATTCCCTTTCCTGAAATTGTTGCCTTGATGATATCGGGCTTGTTAGTTGCACTGGGAACAAACAAGACTACCTCTGGGTAAATAAAGTTGCTTCTAGACATTCAGTTCCTGTACTGCTCAAACGATTCCATCTTTCTCTTTGGGAAGGAAGGAAGGAAGGAAGGAAGGAAGGAAGGAAGGAAGGAAGGAAGGAAGGAAGGAAGGAAGGAAAGAAGGAGGGAGGGAATCAGTGAAGAAATGCTGTTTCCTTTTCATTTATTTCCCAAACCAATATCATTTTGTCAAATATGACAGGATGATTGGGATCACCTTCTCTGAGATAATTCACAATGAGCTAAGCAGTTATGCTCACCTTGTCATTTATTAGTCATTCCAAATGTTGTATGGATCACACACATTCTGTGCCTTGTCTTTCCAGTACACTTCTAAGCATAATTCACTAGTGAAGAAATTGACAATTAGAACTGTTGCTGCACACAACTATATACCTTGGATGACAACAAGAATAAAGGACTCCTTTCATTGGGAAATCTAGTTTTATTGGTGTTATCTTCATAAGGTGACATAAGGTGAATTGTTCCAAAATTTGTTCCAAAATTTATGCAATATAAATCAGTATGTAATTTAGTCTGTTTTTGCAAAGGGAGTTTTGTAGCATTTTCAGAGACTTGTATAGGATGATCAAAAAAAAGTGTAGAGTATTTGATTTCTTCTTCCTAAACTTTTGTTTCAGCATTGTGGACAATAGCATTCTAGATTTATAATGCAGAAGCAAGATCAATGATTGGCTTGCTTCTATTTCACTTACTTATGGCCTCTACTTAGAAATCAGCAACCCAGGCACTGAAATCTTGAAGATATTCTATATAAATTCTCCAAGCATAGGAAAGTAAATAAAAATTTATTGATTTTCTTTAGTTAAGTTTGTGGAAGTGGAAGATAGCTCTTTATTCTCTCAACTACTAGCAAAATAGTTATTTGGCTTCTCTTTATGCTGATTTATAACCTATATATATATATATTGGCAAATTGTTAATTAACAGTATTTACTTTTATGAATTACTAATTGGCAGTATTTAATCTTTCATTTTAAGCCATGTTTCTTATAGGAGGTGCGTTATGGTCCATTCTGTATAATATAAGAACTAAGCGAAATAGCTTAATCACCCTGCAGCAACATATACTTTTGTTTTGTTTTTGACAAAGACACAGCTAATAGTATCCATTAATTGATCCATGTACAGAGTGACCACAAAAAACAAACAGATAAACCCACAAAGTACTTTCTGATTGTTAATGAGCAGAATGATAGGGCTCTAACTGCACATATGACCTGACCTCAGGAAAAGAAGGGGAGAATCTTTTTTTGCTTTCCATGAAATAGTTAAGCTTGAAAAGGATGGGCTTCTGCCCAGGAGGTTTTTCTCTTTTCCAGGATCTCTGGACTGATATAATGGGGAAATGTTTTGTGCTGCAGAACAGACTTTCTCAACCTCAGCAACTAAGATGTATGAACCTCAACTCCCAGAATTCCCCAGAGCAGTGAGAATTCTGAAAGTTGAAATCCACACAGCTTAAAGTTGCTGAGATTGAGAAATACTACTGTACAATGTCCAAATGGATTCAAGGATTGCAGAACTGAATGTTACCTGGATTTTGTCAATTTCAATCTTTTGTACTAAAATTGCAGGACACGTGGCTGGCATCTTCAGAGTCAAGATAGTAGGCAGTGATTGGGTTTTTGTCTTTACAGCTCAGTATTTTTACTTCTAATTGGCCTTTAGCTAAACTGCTTTCTGATTGGTACATACACACACACACACACACACACACACACACACATCTATCTATCTATCTATCTATCTATCTATCTATCCATGGATCTTCTGCTAATCTCATGCATGTGCATGCATCCCTAGAGGGAAATTTATTGCTCTGCCCACAGTTCAGTTTCTAATGCTTATCCACATTAAATGTTGCTTGGATTGCTGCCTACACATCTTTGCCTGTAATGCTTCTGTCAGCTAGCACTGAGCTGGAAGATTATGAATTGTCTTCAACAACAGTGCCATTTCCCAAAGTTCCCTGCAAGAAAGAACAAATCATGTTTCTCTATGTTTCTAGTTTGATTTTTAGATGCACCAATTTTATGCTGTGGCTTGTTTATGCTGAAAATTAGAAAATCAACCACTATGAGAATTTTTTTAGGAAACTGAAAGAAATCAAAAGCTAGTTTTGGGATTTGGTGATTAGTATCATATGGGAAATAATGTAGACAAGTGTTAACCTTGGAGTAAGAATTTGATGTCTTTTTAAATCTATATATCAAAGAGAGTCAGAAGTCATGCTTTTTCTTTCTATTCTTTTTTTCCTTCTATCTTCTCTGTACTTTTATTGTTTTTCTTCCTGAGCTTTTTTTTTCTTCAAATCTACTTTTTGTTTATCTTTTATCTTTGTACTTTAAAAAAAATAGTTATTTAAAAAAAATCTACAATCACTTTTTGAGTTAACCAATGTACATGTATGTGTATAAAAATTTATTCATAATTAATCCTACATTTTAATGCATGTAGTCTTGGTTCTACTTTGCCAGATAGGACAGGACGCCTATACTCCTTCATCACTTAGTTTCGCAAACTTCCAAAACATTCATTTTCATTTGTCATTTATTAATTCATACTTTAACCATTTATACTATTATATACTATAGACCTCAGCAGGTGGGCCTATACATCCCGCATTTGATCAGTCAAGACTTTCAGATGATACTTTTTGATAAGCTAGAAAAGAGGTAGACTAGATTACCAGTCATAGCTGGATCAGTGCCACAGGCAGAACCATAAAAGTACTCATGATAATCTGTGTGAAGCTAGAATCTCTAACTTAGAATCTACCAACTGTTGTGCAGTCCTACTGGTTAAGATATACATGCAGTAAACTACATTGATTCTTCTTCTTCTTCAACTAATGACTTGTTGCAATGAGTATCATGTTATTGCTCAAATGACAAATAAAGTATACAATATTTAACATGTAATATGTTTTATCTATTCCATGCAGACCTATAATAAATTTTTGAAATGTATAGTGTGTTTCTGTGACTCTTCCAATATCTTTCTATTTTCTGAATTATTTTACTTTTTCAGTCAGCACTTTAGCAATTGGATAGTGGTATTTGGGTTGCTTTCTCTTATCTTTGGGTCTTTGTCTTTTTCACACAAATATTTACATTTTTCTGTACATCCTAGCTTACTTATTCTTTCTTTCTTTTATTTTCTTTTCTTTTTTCCTTCCTTCCTTCCTTTCCTCCTCCTCCTCCTCCTTTTTCTTCTTCTTACTGGTATTTAAGGATTTACCTTCTGAAAATATTTTCATTACTATTATATAAAATGAATAGTTTGTTCTTATAAATATCAGTGACAATTTAAAATAGACATTCATGCATTCTTCCAATTCTCTTTTTCCCCCATCAACAGTCTGGTATATTCTAACATGCCATACCTACCTATAAAAGTTGTCATTTAATGGGATCTGGGAATCACTTGTTCTCAGTAATGGTCCCTGCTTTGTGATACATTCTCCTCCTCCTGAGATCTGACAGGCTTCCATTCATTTAGTCCTCAAGAAAGCTTAAAAAAAACTGCTTCCCTCCTCCCCCAAAGCATTGGGGCTAAAGAAGATTGGAGCCCCTCTCTTCCTCCCCACTGTTCTCCTATTTACTTTTGTATTTTGTATCTTATTATATCTTATAACTTAATAAAAATATTAAACAAAATTATGAAGTTGTTATTGGGGACTGGGCATTTACTGTATGTATATACATATACATCTCTACATATGTCCCATATATACATAAGTACACATTGTTAGAGGAAACAATTCCCAATATTTGAATCAGAAAAAATCTGTTCATTTTAGAAAGATCTGAACATATTTTAAAGAAAATATTATCTGTATGTATTGACAGAACCAAAGAAAATGTCATATCCCAGCATTTAACCATGGATGTTTTAGTTACCTTTTCATAAGAACTGATATTTGAAGGACATAAAAAGATTCTTTGCAGAAAATTACAGTACTTGAGACAGAAAGACATAGAATGCCCTGAAATGCCATAAATAGGAAAAGTATCAGCAATTAATGCTTATAAAATAGTCCTATAAGCAATCTAGAGAGAGCTATAAAGTAGCTTTATGAGTTGAAACATAATTCCCATTAAAAAGAAGTTGAATTAGTAATGATAGTCATGAATGCTTCAGACGAGATGAGGTATTTCTCTTAAAGCTGAAAAAACAGAGTGTAAAGGAAAAAAATAACTAGAAAGAGTCTACAATGATAGATTTGTTTCATATCAAATGTGTGAAATTGTTTGGCTCTTAGTGTAACTTACACATTTTAGTTTGGTTCCTACACCAGAATTCATTCCCTATAAAGAAATACATTAGCAGCACTTTGGACTAAGCTATAATGTGGTTTCTTTTGCTTTGGCTAATGCAATGAAAGAAATAAGTTTTATCATGTTGGAACAAAGAAATTCTTCCCAGTTAGAATTGGAATGCATTTTAATAATGACTTTGCAGTGTAGAAGTACAAATGCAATTTCAAAAAATATCTGGATTTGGATGAGATACTTTGATGCTTTTAGTTTATGTAGTTTATGTAATTTTATATTATGTAATTTACATCAGGTTTTCTTGAAGCTCTGCAACTTTTTTAAGATTTGTGGATTTCAATTTCCAAAATTTCCCATCCATCATGCTGGCTGGGGAATTTTGGGAATGAAGTGCACACCTCTTAAAGTGGCTGAGCTTCAGAAACATTGATTTAGATTCGTGGCAAGTGTGAAACCTGTACTGTGCAATAGAAAAAGTATGATATCTCTCCCTTTTCCAAACCTTAATATTCAAAATTGAAAACTGCTGTTTAATTGCAGGACCAAATTAAGAGTCAATGAGAACAATTAAGAGTCAATGAGAACAATTCAATTTATGGGACACCCTGGCAATAAATCCACTGTCAAATTACTTGCTGTCATTTTTATGCAATATTTATACATTTATTTTATCAAATTTTTATACTGCCCATAATGCTTAAGTGCCTCTTATATTAATATTACCATCATAATAGTATCATGTTAGTGAGCTTTGTATCTATTTCATCTGCAAATATTAAATCTCTGAAAAATAAAATTACAATGTTTGCAAAATATTAAAGATGCTATGTCCAAGGGTCTTCAAACTTGGCAAGTTTAAGACATGTGGACTTCAATTCCCAGAAATCCTGAGCTAACAAGACTGGAGGAGGAATTCTGGGAGTTGAAGTCCACAAGTCTTAAAGCTGTCAAGTTTGAAGACCCCTGTATACAAATACAATAGCATAGAACACATATTACATATAGAACAGAGCATAGAACAACTCAAAGAAGTAGTGTAAGACTGGAAGCCCTGGAGAGACCTGATCCATAGAATCGCCAAGAGTCAAACTGACTGAATGGATCATCACTATCATATGGTATACAGAAAATAACAAGTTTGGATAAATGGTGAGCTGAACCAAAAGTAACAAAGAAAGGCCCTTCTTAGGCTTCAAAAATAGAACATATTTTGTCTTCAAAATATTGAAGACAAGTTTTATTTCTAAGCAAGACAGATTTGTAGAGGCTCGAAATTCACAACTCTGAAATATTTCCCATGCTAAAAATCTCTATGCCTGATGTCTAATTAGGATTTGTCAAAACTGGAAGAGATTAAAAAAAAAAGAGGGATTTTTCCTGCACCTCAATCATAACAATACAAGAGCACACAATAGATACAAACTCAAGGTTAACCGCACCAAACTTGATTGCAGAAAATACGACTTCAGCAACAGAGTGGTCAATTTCTGGAATACTCTACCTGACTCTGTGGTTTCTTCCCCAAACCCCAAAAACTTTAACCTTAGACTGTCTACTATTAACCTCACCCCCTTCCTAAGAGGCCTGTAGGGGGGGGTGCATAAGTGCACCAATCATGCCTACCGTCCCTGTCCTATTGTTGCTTTTTATTTTTCTTATGAGTATCCATCTCATGTATTCAAAACTATGTTTATTCTTATACCTGTATCTTGTAAGCGACTGACAAATCAAATAAATAAATAAAATAAACTCCAGCTTGTGTTCTAGTTGAAATCTTACCTGGGACAGAAAGACTTGGCCATAGTATCTTACACCTTTAATATTACCCACCTGGACTATTCCAATGCACTCTGCCTGGGATACCTTAAAAATATTCAAAAATTGTAATTCAAAATGTAATTGCCCACATACTTTTGGGCTACCAATATAGGGAACACACAACACTAATTAAGTAAATTGTACTGGTTCTTAGTTTGTTTTCAGGTTTAACTTAAGATGGCACTAACCAATAAAATCATTCATGATTCGCCATCCAGATATCTACTGAACTACCTTTTCCTACTATTTTGGTTCAACCACTTAGATCTATCAGAGAGATGCTACTGGAAACCCCATGTTTTTGGTAGGTTTTGTGGAGCTGACATGGGGGGGGGGGTCACTGTTTTGTTGCCACATTAATGCTGTGGAACAGCCCCCTATGGCTATCACACTGGATCCCTCTTTGCTGGTCTTTTAAAAATCTTGAAGACCAAGCTATTTTAGAGAATCTTATAGTGCTTTGTTTTGATGTTGTCATCTTTGCTATTCAATTATTTTTGTACATTCATAATGCTATTGCATTTTCATTTTTTTAACTCAGTATATTTTTTAACCTCTAAGAATTGTTCTGATTGTAGTAGTATAGATATACAGTATGTTTAATAAACAAATATACAATAAAAGTCAACAGATGAATTTAAAGCACTATAAATACGTAGGAAATAACAGGACAAAAGTTATATTTTAAATTCTAGACCATTTCAAGCACTAATACCTATGATCCAACTTTTAAAATGTATGAAATTTTGGATTGTAGATAATAAATGAAAACTTCCTTTCAGTAACATTTTAGTTCTATGAATATTTTCAGCCTGACATTTTTTAAGGTTAAGTGTTCTGACTTTTCTCATTTTATGTACCTGTTATTTCAGTGAAGCAAAAGAATTGTGCAACTGGTTGTCTTCAGGGTCTTTCTTTTCATCAACAACTGCAGACTGATCGGCTTCCACACATAGAATTGAATGGCTGAATTCATTGTGACACAATGAAGAAATTTGCTAATGGGAAAATCTTATTTTACTCTTCAAGTTAGGCCTTCCCATTTTTCTCTTGAAGAATAGATGATCATCCTTTGTAAGGGCCACTCTTTCCCTCCAGCATCATTCTTCATATTATTACATATTTATTTATTTATTTGTCTTTAAGCCATATCAAAGTGCAGAGTTCCAGAAACAAATTATTAAAATTTGATAAAAGCAATTTTAAATGGAATTGGATAAAATACAATTTAAAATGAAATTGGAATAAAATACAGTCTAAAATGAAATTGGAATATAATACAATAATTTAAGATATGGATAAAATATAGTAAAATTATATTTTTGTGTCACCCCTACAATCTACCCCAATCAGTCCCACATATGCATTTTGCTTAAGTACTGTGCTTTGTTAAATGTTGTTTTCAGATTCTGGCCACACATAAGATAAGTTGCTTTGATATGGGGATTTCAATGGGTCATTCGTTTAGTATATAGACCGAAGTATCTGTCTCTCACCCACTTACACAGGCAACCATCAAATAGGATGTGAGCCATTATTACATGTATGTGATGTCACCATTTGTATTGTTGTGTAGTAATCTGATTTTCTGAAGCAGCCTCAGGGAAAGGCGAGGCATTTTAAGTTTAAATGACATTGGGATGGTGGGGAACGCTGATAAAGGATAGGATGCAAACAATGAGATAACACCAGAGTTAAATTTAAACATTTTCAGATGGTTGCCTCTCTGTAGCATAATGAATCTCAAAATGTGGTATAAACTAGTGATACATGGAAGTCCAGCAGATGGTCCAACACAGCCTTGCAGAATTGACTAGGCAGAATACACTGGCTGCTGCAACTTCATCACCTCTATTTACTGACAAACTGACTATTGATACACAGGAGGAGGAGGAGGCAGGTTACCTGATTGACAGTCAGGGAAGTGCTGTTAAGTGGTAAGCAAACTGTGATCTGCTGAGTGGCCCACAGGCATGGAAGCAAGCTGGTGGATCCCTTCACTGGCTCAGTCCTATCTCACTCCTTGTGCACCAATAGGTAGCTGGCCAGAACTTCCTGATTGCCCTAGCCCTCCCCTCAATGCTAAATACAAGTTTAATTTCAGATTAATTGTTTTAGTACAAACTTTAGTATAAAAAAGTCTTTTGGAATGAAAGGAAAGCTAAGCCAGACATAGATGTCAATGTAATCATTATTTTATTCATTGAAAATTGGGAACTTCCATGCCCTTAATGGTGAAGATAGTTGAAGGGTGTGTTCCCTTAACTGGATAATCCATCCATTTTCCAAAAAATTATTTAGTGTACTTCAGAAGGGGCTTGCCATTGGCTTCTTCCTAGGGCTGAGAGAGTTACTGCGATAAAGTCACCCAGCTGGCTTTGAGCCTAAGGTGGGATTAGAACTCACAATCTCTCAATGTCTGGTGCCTTAACTAATAATTCCTAACAGAGAGGAAGCAGCAGGTGGAAGCTACGCAGAATCACATCCGATACATGTACAATCAGCACAGGGGTCCCCCAAGGCTGTGTGCAATCTCCACTTCTCTTCTCCCTATATACCAATGACTGCATCTCAAACGATTCATCTGTTAAAATACTGAAGTTTGCTGATGACATAACAGTGATTAGTCTCATTCGAGACAACGATGAACCTGCATACAGACAGGGGGTTGTACAACTTG
The DNA here is from genome assembly GCF_049901735.1 of Notechis scutatus. NCBI lineage: Eukaryota > Metazoa > Chordata > Lepidosauria > Squamata > Elapidae > Notechis > Notechis scutatus. The sequence goes on along the minus strand of NC_142011.1, from coordinate 160,214,866 downwards.
CCTTGTGGTGTAACCGGAACAATCTGGAACTGAACACACTCAAAAACTGTAGAAATGGTGGTAGATTTTAGAAGAAACCCTCCTATACTACCACCTCTTACAATACTAGACAACACAGTATCAACAGTAGAGACCTTCAAATTTCTAGGTTCTACTATATCACATGACCTAAAATGGACACCTAACATCAAAAACATCATCAAAAAAGCACAACAAAGAATGTTCTTTCTGCGCCAACTCAGAAATCTCAAACTGCCCAAGGAGCTGCTGATACAGTTCTGCAGAGGAACTGTACACCTCTATAACTGTCTGGTTTGGTTCTGCAACCCAACAGGACAGACACAGACTTCAGAGGATAATTAGGACTGCAGGAAAAACAATTACTACCCACCTGCCTTCAATTGAGGACCTGTATACTGCACGAGTCAAAAAGAGGGCTGTGAAAATATTTACAGATCCCTCACATCCCGGACATAAACTGTTTCAACTCCTTCCCTCAAAACGACACTATAGAGCACTGCACATCAGAACAACTAGACACAAGAACAGTTTTTTCCCAAAAGCCATCACTCTGCTAAACAAATAATTCCCTCAACACTGTTCAACTATTTACAAAGTGTACACTACTATTACTGTTAATCTCCTCACCACTCCTTATCACCCATCCCCTCCCACTTGACTGTTTCCTAGTATGATTTGATTGTTGATTGTACCCTATGACTATCATTAAGTGTTGTACGTTATGATTCTTGATTCTTAATGAATGTACCTTTTCTTTATATACACTGAGAGTATTTACACCAAGACAAATTCCTTGTGTGTCCAATCATACTTGGCCAATAATTCTATTCTATTCTATTCTATTCTATTCTATTCTATTCTATTCTATTCTATTCTATTCTATTCTATTCCACCAAACTGGCTATCTGAACATTACAGCATTTACCTTAATTCTTGACCATTTCCTTAATGGACAACCTCTTCTATGTACAACTTGAGTTGTTCATTTCTTTGAATTTCCTCTTTGAGGAAAGATAGGCAATCTAGTGCTGTCTGGATATCTTGGACTCCATCCTGCACAATTCTGTACCTTTGGCCATGATGGTTATGCTTATGAAATTTGAAGTAATGCTCTTAACTAACTTCTCCCAAATTGTTTTTTCCAGATAGATTTGAGTCTTTCACTCTCAACTATGCTAGCTGAAACTACTAGAATCCCCAAACATCTGTAAAAACTCCCCCCCTCTAGATTCAAAGTTCTAAGTTAGAAGAAGAATACAGGTGAAACTTGAAAAATTAGAATATCGTGCAAAAGTTCATTTATTTCAGTAATGCAACTTAAAAGGTGAACCTAATATTTGAGATAGACTCATTACATGCAAAGCAAGATAGTTCAAGCCATGATTTGCCATAATTATGATGATTATGGCTTAGAGCTCATGAAAACCCAAAATCCACAATCTCAGAAAATTAGAATATTGTGAAAAGGTTCAATATTCTAGACTCAAAGTGTCCCACTCTAATCAGCTAATTAAGCCATAACACCTGCAAAGGGTTTCTGAGCCTTTAAATGGTCTCTCAGTCTGGTTCAGTAGGAATCACAATCATGGGAAAGACTGCTGACCTGACAGTTGTGCAGAAAACCATCACTGACACCCTCCATAAGGAGGGAAAGCCTCAAAAGGTAATTGCAAAAGAAGTTGGATGTTCCCAAAGTGCTGTGGAAGGGAAAAGTGTGGAAGAAAAAGGTACACAAGCAGCAGGGATGACCGCAGCCTGGAGAGGATTGTCAGGAAAAGGCCATTCAAAAGTGTTGGGGACTTTCACAAGGAGTGGACTGAGGCTGGAGTCAGTGCATCAAGAGCCACCACACACAGACGGATCCTGGACATGGGCTTCAAATGTCGTATTCTTCTTGTCAAGCCGCTGCTGAACAACAAACAACGTCAGAAGTGTCTTACCTGGGCTAAAGAAAAAAAGAACTGGTCTGTTGCTCAGTGGTTCAAGGTCCTCTTTACTGATGAGAGCAACTTTTGCATCTCATTTGGAAACCAAGGACCCAGAGTCTGGAGGAAGAATGGAGAGGCACACACTGCAAGATGCTTGAAGTCCAGTGTGAAGTTTCCACAGTCTGTGTTGATTTGGGGAGCCATGTCATCTGCTGGTGTTGGTCCACTGTGCTTCATTAAGTCCAGGGTCAACCCAGCCGTCTACCAGGAGATTTTGGAGCACTTCATGCTTCCTTCCGCAGATGAGCTTTATGGGGATGCTGACTTCATTTTCCAGCAGGACTTGCCACCTGCCCACACTGCCAAAAGAACCAAAGCCTGGTTCAATGACCATGGGATTACTGTGCTTGATTGGCCAGCGTGCATAAGCGCACCATCGTGCCTACCGTCCCTGTCCTATTGTTTCTCTTATTCTTTTATTTTTCTTATATGTACCCATTTCATGTATTCACAACTATGTATACACTTATACTTATTATCTTGTAAACAATTGGCAAATCAAATAAATAAATAAATAAAAATAAATAAACTCACCTGACCTGAACCCCATAGAGAATCTATGGGGCATTGCCAAGAGAAAGATGAAAAACATGAGACCGAACAATGCAGAAGAGCTGAAGGCCACTATTGAAGCATCCTGGTCTTTCATAACACCTCAGCAGTGCCACAGGCTGATAGCTTCCATGCCACGCCACATTGAGGCAGTAATTGCTGCAAAAGGGACCCAAACCAAGTACTGAGCAGATATGCATGCTTATACTTTTCAGAGGTCCGATATTGTTCTATGTACAATCCTTGTTTTATTGATTGCATGTAATATTCTAATTTTCTGAGATTGTGGATTTGGGGTTTTCAATAGCTGTAAGCCATCATCATCTCAATTATGACAAATCATGGCTTGAACTATCTTGCTTTGCATGTAATGAGTCTATCTCATATATTAGTTTCACCTTTTAAGTTGCATTACTGAAATAAATGAACTTTTGCACGATATTCTAATTTTTTGAGTTTCACCTGTAAAGCCAGAATATCCAGAAAACAGATAGGCTGAAGACATGCTATTCTGGTTCTACATTATATTTTGGTTTATGAAGGCTAATAGTAACAATAACAGCAATAACAAGTATTGGAGTATATCTGTAGTTCCATTGCTCAAATTGCAGTCCAATTCCACTCTGAGTACATTTGAAAGTATTACCTTCAGAGAAAAGTTTTTAGATTTTGTGAGATGAGTCAGTTGGATCAGACATCTAGATACTCAAAGGAGCTTCCGACTCCATACATTAGCATTTATTTCTTCTGAATAAGAAATTATATGGTACAGGGCAGGATCACTTTTTTCCTCCATAAATTATGTTAAACAAGTAGGAAAATGCAATTCTGAATTCACTTAAACATCTAATGCTTGATTTGGCATCTTAGCAGAATTTAATATAATACTTGCTCAGGATGTCATTGTAGAAGTATAGAATTACTGTCTCTCTAGTTTTATTAGCCATGAGTACCTTGAAATGTGAATTTCATCTGATTATTGTTAATTTGCCAGGATGCATTATAATCTGAAGCAATATAAAATGAAAGGCAATATAGTATAAAATGTAATGAAGCAGTTATAACTTTTGCTGCTTTGAAGAAACCTTTGGTCCATGAGATTGTAATGATTTCAGATAAAATCAGATGAAAGTTTGGCATTCTTGCCTGAAATCTCATGAGATATTACTGTCCTTGTATATAATATGCCCATAATCTCACCAGTTATTAGGTAGAAACACTATAATCGCACAAAAGTTAGGCCAAATTAAAAACAAAATTAATGCTAGGATCTTCTAGATCAGCCATTACATTTTCAACAAGGAGGGAAGAGAACTAAACACGGACTTTCTAGACCTAACTTCCAAATTATTCAGTTATTCAAACATATTTTGTCATTTCTGGAGAGTTTTTAAACATTTTTAAACATCTACTTATATACAGAACTAAATATTTATTTATTCAGTTCATCTTCCATGCAAGAGTAACTCTCCTAAATAGATTGTCCTTATTTAATGTTCCACTCATTAGTTTTTATGAATAGATCTCGCCAGGCTTGAATAAGAAGGCTCAAGTCTGATCCTGTGTTCCTGGGAGCTATTAAATTACCACCATGAATGTTCAGCAATAAGGACACTCCAGGGACCTCACGGAAAAGACAACAGCACACCAGCAAGCTGATGGAGGCTACAGCTACACTCTTTTTAAGTTAGGCCATTTTGTGAGTCTAGCAGCATGATGTTGTGGCATTCAAATGACAATTCCCCTATTTGGCTACAAAGTGAAAAGGCCATCTCTGATCATTTAATCTTGCTATGAAAACAACGCAATAAAGTGTACAGCTTCAACTGAACTGGTTGGCCAGCGAAGCATTTGCAGCAAGGGGGAGGGTTTGTTGGTTTTTATGGATAACCACACTTTTAAAAAGAGAGGGAGTGATTGATGGAGGGTAGCCAGACAAAAGGGAGAAAGTATTCTAAAGTGATGCTCAATACACTCAAACTGTATAGCATAGCTATGTCTGAACCTGTCATGGTCAACAAATGCTGCCATGCATGACTAGAGCTGATGTGACTTATTTCAATGGACCTTGGTGCTTAGAGATGGCTTGGCACTGGATGCCAGTGTATTGGTTATTGTGCTGGAGTAGGACTAGGGGAGACTGATACTCAGCTCTAAATACAGTTATGGAAATTCTAGGTGACTTTGGGCCAATGGCGAGATCTCTGTCCATATATCTTGGGACTATTATTGGGGAGAAAAAGTGGAAGAGGAATTCCTGGGTTAAAGGTGAGATAATCTGTCCAAGAATAGAATAGTATGGCAGGTTCATGATGATCAAGTTTAGAGAACCTCTCAGTACAACCATATCCTATTCATCCTGTCTGCTATTCCTTATTGGCAGGACAGACATAAAACCAGGCGTTCCAGTCCACATGCATTTTAGTAACTTTCCAGAAGAGTCACAGCAAAGCATTATAAAACTTTCGTCCAAAGGGCTTATTTTATTTAAGAAGCATCAATCTTGCTAAGTCTGTTGAACTAAAACAAGGAAACAAATACAGGATAAAATTAAGTCAACAATATAGAATAAGAATTATAATCTGAATTATAAGAAATGGTACAACCATTTTACAAGAAACACAACACAGCCTATGCACAATAATGCATACGGTTTAACATACTTAAAATACTTTAAGAGGCTGTATGGCGTTTTGTGACATAAATCTGTTATGCCACTTCTCTTCACTTTTATGCACAAGATGAAACATTAGGGATGTGTTAAATATGCTTTAGACTTTAGAGCCTAACCCGCAGCCTTTATAGGAGTCATACAGTTTTGATGAATTCTATCTGCATAGTTTATTAAGACATGCTTGCCTACTTTGCTAGGCTGGGCAAACTTGTTACCATGTCAAATTTCCCTAGCAAGTTCATCTTTAGATCACTTTAATTCAGAGGATACTTGTCTGAACTTCATTTGGACTTCTCCAGTGATAGGAATGACCTTTCTTTATTCACTGGTCTCAAGTGAAACTGGTGCTCAGCTCAGCATCAAAATTGATCAAAACAGAAGTTATTCTGTTATTATTAATATGTTTTCTTCAACTAAGCATTGAATCATCCCACTAACAGAGTTTATTGTTCTTATTTAGATCTACTATCTTGCTAATTAAAATGAAGCAGGGTTTAATATCTTTTCATCTAGATAACTTAATTCTCATTTTTAAAAATTGAAAGTTATATTTAACTGCTTTCCTGATTAGCAATGACATTAATAACACGATGAAGCCCATTAAAATCTTAATAGAAAGTTTTCATCCTTCATTGTAAAACTAAAAAGAGGTTATTAAATGCCGCAGGATGATATGATTGGGACCAACTGGGTTATACCTTTGGCACCAAAGTATATAGCAATAGTGGTAAGGTTTTAAGTCACAACAGTTAATTTACAACAGTTGTGTCCAGAATTAAAACCAAAGATTGTAAAATAGCTTCATAAGTTACAGACATGAACATTTACATATTGATTTTGTAATTCTTGGAATGGCTTTTTAAAATGTATATTTAGGTTTTTTTTAGCTAGTTTAGTTCTTTAATTATTTATTTAACCTAATAGGTTTTACAGAAGTAGAAAAAGTGCAGTAACAACAACAACAACATCAACAACAACAGCCACCACCCCAGGTAAAATAAATTTAAGTTGTGAGTCTCCTTCAATCCTTAGTGAACAAAGTTTTAAGTGCAAGTTTAAGGACTTTAAAAATATATTTTTTAAATAAAGGGCAAAGGTGTGATTGTACCTTTAATTTTGGAAAATTATCAATGGACCAAGAGTCCAGATCAATTTCAACAAATATTCTGAAGTTAATTATTAGACACCTTCCCATGGGAAAATGTTATTTTGAATTCTTTTTAAAAAAAATGATAGAATGGGACTTTGAAAGTTGGACACCGCAGGCTACCTGAAGGAACTACAGATTGCAATTAAAAGGGGAAGAATATTTAAATTTGTCTTACTAACATAGAATTGGATAAAATACATTAACATTGGACATATTGATTTTTGTAAACAATGGACCCAGAAATTTATTTTAAGAGTGTCTGTCATTATTGGAAGACTGTGTTTGAAAGATGCTATAGAAGAGGAACAAGAACTGAAAAGTGGATTTTAAAATAACAGGCTACAAGAGTGTGACACTGGGCATACAAATGGAACTTGCTGATGTCTTAATCATTAAAAGGGATATTTAAATAATTTTCTTAAAAAGCAGCCTGGATAATTTTCTTATATTGGATTTACAAAAGAAACTTATGAAGGTTTTGGAAGATTTTGTGGCATTGTTTTTATTAGTAATATAGTTTTAAAGTCATATATTGTAAACTTTATTACATCAGAAATACATGATATGGAGAAGGAAGAGGAGGGGAAAGAGAAAGGGAGGAGAAGAAGAAGAAGAAGGAGAATCCTTCATGAAACTGTGCCCTTGATATTGTGACAATGAAATTCCTATAGGTTATCCCACCTACCAGAATATTCTCAATGGATACAGCTTATTATTATACTATTTAATGTAACATAACAATTAACAAAACGAATCAGGAATGCCCCAGATCAGATCCTAGTGCAGCAATGAATTTTCTATATGGCTGAAGGCTAAGCACTATCTCTTAGTTCAGTCCATCATCCATAAAAAGAATGTAATAACACTGCCAATTATTATAAGGATTACTGGATAATGTATGTGATATAGTTTGAGCACTTAAGAAATTGGTAATAAAATGCCAAGCATTATTATTCTCCCCACACCATCAACTGAATTGAAATATTTATTTATTTATTTGTAAGATTCATGTAGCAACCCAACTTATGTAATTGAGACTTTGGATAGCATACATCAAATAACCTATCCTGCTGCCCATACAATATTGCAAAAAAAAAACAAAAAAACCCCCATACAACATCAACAGAAAATCAATCAAACAACATATCAGACAATATATAGCCGGAGCTTGCCAACTATATACTCTTTGGGCTCATTTATCATCCAAGCCCTATGCTTGAAAGAGAAGCCAAGTTTTTAAAGCTTTCCTAAAAGCTAATAGGATCAAAGGCCATCCAAATCCTGGGAGAGATATTGTTCCAAAGGGAAGACACTCCAGCAGAAAAGCCATATCTTTCAAGTGCCAAGAAATGATATTGCCTCAACAACAGGACTATCTTGTGAGCATGTGGGATGGGGAAAAGTAACAGTCCTCTATTAATATTTTTTTCCAGGCAATGACCAGCATCTTGATTTGCATCCAGTAACTTTTTGAAAGCCAGTGCAGCCCAAGAAGTACTGTGTGACAAGGAGGGTGGAGCTGGTGTCGCGACGATACGGCATGCGATCTTGGAGGTCTGAGATCGCTGCCGATATCTTTGCTCCTGGATGGTCCAAACGGATCTAAACCATCCCGAAGAGGTAGTGAATATAAAGAGTGCATCCTGTCGATCCCAGGGACACCACAAAGTCCCTGGTAGATCCAGGAGAACCTCTTTTTGCAAGCGGCAAAGAGGCAGCCATTAAAGCTGCTGAAGTTGGGACAGCTCCGAAACGAAAGAGAATGGAAAGAGAAAATGTGCCGGTTTGGTGAGAATTTTTTCTTTACTTTAAGATTTGAAAGGACACCCTAAGGAAAAGAAATAATCTGTAAAAGTTTTGACAGAAGTGATTAAGCGGCGATTTTAAACAGAAAGTCAAAGTAATATTTATTTATTTTTCTCATTGCTGGATTTTTTACACATGATTTTAAATTTTGAAACTGGACTGTTTTTTTTATCTTCCACCTATTCTTTCTCTCCTTTTTGACTTTATAATATTTTAGGCTAGAGACTCCCTTCTAGTCCTCTTTTTAAATATCTTTTCCCCTTTTTAATTAATTTTTATTATATCTTGTTTGGAAAAGGAGGGGGAAAGTGAAAGCAGAAGAAACTTTGTAACACTGCCAACTAGAGGCTTAAAAATATTCTATCTCTTTTTTTTCTTGACCAGACAAAGCTGAGAAAGAACTGAGACTTCTTTTCAAGGACATTGCCTGTTTGATAAGATAAAGGGAAGAGCATGGGAGAGTATTATTGCAGGTGCTCTTCTGGGTTTCTATCAATAGCTGGAGTCTGGTGTTGAAGTTTATAGAAAAAAAAGGTGATAAGACTCTGGAGAAGAGAGTTATAAATTTTAACAAAATCCTTGGATAACCAAACAAGGTGCAGTGTGCTCCTTTTACTTTTTTTAAGTTGGACTACTTTTTGTAATTGCTGTTTGGATCTTTGGCCTTTTGGAACTTCTTTTTGTCTTTCTTTTCGTTTTTGAAGTCTAATTTTTACATTTGCATTTTATTTTAAAGGAAAGATTTAGTATTAATGATTTCCTTCTTTTTTTTTTTAAGGGAGTAGTCTCTTTTCTTTTTTTCCCCCTCCCTTGTATTTTTTTTCTATTTACCTTCCATATTGGGGTGTTGTTTTTTTTTGTGGCTTTCTTTCTTTTTGTTATGTATCCTTTTATACCTGAGACTTTTTAATTGGATTAAGGTGTTGAAGAACCTGAATAATTTTTCTTTTCTCTTCTTTAGTTTTTTATTTTCTATTTTTCCATCTTTTCCAGGATTTAACAATTTTTTCTTTTGTGTGTGTGTGTTTATGGTCTTTTCTTCCATTTTTGAGTTTTTACTGCTGTCTAACCAATCGATTGGATTAAGGTATACAAGAACCTGAATATTATTATTATTATTATTATTATTATTATTATTATTATTATTATTATTATTATTATTATTATTATTATTATTCTTTTTTCCCACTATTTTTACTTGGAATTACAATTGGTTATTTCACAAGTGGATTAAGGTCTCAAAGAACCTGAAGATTTTGAAGTGTCTGAAATGAGTAGGAAACTAACAGCCCCTGGTTCCTCAACTTCTACTTCTTCCTCTTCACCATCTGGAGGACAACGCTCAATACAGACGATGTTACAACAAGAAAAAGAACAGGAAAAAGTGATGCTGCAGATGATTATGCAAGGAATTCAAAATATACAAATAAGAACAGAGAATATTGAAAAGAGAACAGAGAACATTGAACAAAGAACATGAAAAACTGATGAAAAGGTGGAGAACATTCAACAAATGATGATGAAGTATGATGAGAGATTCCAAAAAATTGAAGAAGGTATTGATAGCAGATTAACTGTGGTTGAACAAGATAAAAGTGGGATGTTGAGATGGGAGATGGACAGATCAGAATTTTATCTCAGATTCCAAAACATAGAGGAAGAAAAGGGACAAAACCTAACTGAGATAATGATAGAAATGTTGGCTGAAGCTCTGGAAATGACTAAAGAGAAGATGATGGATGGAATAGACGAGGTTTATCGAGTCTTCACAAGATATGCAATGAGAAATAGCTTACCAAGAGAAGTTCACATCAGATTTACAAAAAAAGCCATTAAAACGCAAATACTGCAAGTGGCAAGAGAGAAAACATTGAAATATAAAGACAAGGAGATTGTGGTCCTGAAATAAGTACCCAGAAGAGTTAGAGAGAAGAGAAGAGAATGCCGATTTCTGACTAAAATTCTACTTTAAAAAGAGGTGAATTATAGATGGCTGATTCCAGAAGGTTTAATGTTCACATGGCAAGAACAGAGACATAGAATTGACTCAATTGAGAAAGCTGAATTATTTTATACAGAATATTTTGGAGGGAAAGAGGAGGAGGCAGAAAAAGAAATGTCACTATTTGAATTCCAAGAGGACTGCCAAATAGCGACTGAAAAAGAAGAAGGTGCAGTAGACGGAAAGGTGGAAGCCAAAGAACAATGTGAACTAAGATCTACGAGAGCTGCTAAACTTAACTATAAAATATAACCATGGAAGAGAAAAAACTGATTACAATTAACATAAATGGACTTAACTCAGCTGTTAAAAGAAGGAAAACTTTCCATAAATTAGAGAAATTAAAATTTGATATAATCTGCCTACAAGAAGTATATATTAAAAAGCAACATGAACAATTGCTGATACAGCCAAAATTAGGGGAAATATTTACTTCTTTGACACAATGCAACAAAAGAGGAGTGGTTTTATACATTAAAGATATTATCCCAGCGAAATTGATCTATACCGATGACGATGGAAGATTACTAATGGTGGAAATAATGGACAATAATATGAAAACACTCCTGATTGCAATCTATGCCCCGAATGACAATCAAGAAGAATTTTATAGAAAATTACATATAAAAATAATTGAACTGGACTATGCTAGTATAGTTATGATGGGAGACTTTAATGGAATTGTAGATAATAAATTGGACTATACAGCACAGAAAACAACAAAGCAAAACAGAAAGACTCTCCCTAAATCTTTTTTTAAAATGATAGATGAAATAAATTTAAAAGATACACGGAGAGAAAGAAATGCTAAGACTAAACAATGCACCTTCTATTCAAACAGACATTTATCATGGTCCAGAAGGGATATGATATGGATGTCAACAGAATTGTTAGCTAATATTCAAGAAATAAATATTGAAACAAGTACTTGGGCAGATCACAATCCAATGACAATTAAATGGAAAGGACAAAGAAGAAGATCTAGATGGACATTAAATAATACTATATTAAAGGAAAAAGACTTCATACAGTGGATGGAGAAAACAAAAAAGAAGATACATCAATGCAGAACGTATGGGATACAATGAAGGCATATGCCAGAGCCTTGATAATAAACTATACAAGGAAAAGAAATACCATGAAAAGATTAGCCTCTAAGGCATTAGAGGATGAGTATAAAGGACTTGAAAAAGAGCTACAGAAAATGCCACACAAAAAGGACATTAAGTTAAAAATGGATATAATTAAGTATAAAATGAGACTAATGGAAAAAGAAGAACTAGCACAGAAAATCAGAGGTGCGAAACAGAACTATTTTGAAGATGCAAATAAACCAGGTAGATGGTTAGCATATAAATTGAGAAAGGAGAAAGGATCAAGGAAAATATTGCAATTAATAGATGACCAAGGCCAAGTTTGCTATGGTAGTAAAGAGAAGGAAATTATACGAGACTATTATGGGAAACTATACACACAAGAGAATATTGATGAGGAAAGAGTTAAACAGTACTTACAGAATGCTAATCTACCCCAGATACCTAAAGAGATTGAAACAATGTTAGAAAGCAATATAACGATGATGGAGTTAACTGAAGCACTTAAGAAGCAAAACAATGGAAAACCAGGCCCAGATGGACTTCTGGCAGAATTTTATAAAACACTACAAGAATTGTTGAACCTTCCATTGCTAGAAGTTAGGAATGAAGTTATGTTAAAGAAGAAGATACCCAAATCATGGTCAGAAGCTTATATTACACTTGTCCCAAAAGAGGAGGCCGATCCATTACAAATCAAGAACTATAGACCTATTTCCTTACTAAACGCAGATTATAAAATTTTTGCTTCAATATTGGCAGAAAGACTTAAAAAATACTTAAACAATTTTATCCATTCTGATCAAAATGGATTTCTGCCAAAGAGACAAATTAAAGACAATATGAGAGTAATCTTGGACACTTTGGAATACTAGGAGGCACACCCTGAAAAACAAATGGCTTTGATATTTTTAGATGCACAGAAGGCATTTGATAATGTGAATTGGCGATTCATGTTATTACAGTTGGATCAGATGGGCTTTGGTAAAAAATTTATTCAAGCAATAGAAGCTATATATCATAACCAAACAGCAAAGGTAATGATAGAGGGAGAACTGCCAGACTCTATTGATATAAGAAAAGGAACAAGACAAGGGTGCCCACTATCACCTTTGTTGTTTGTGTTAACCTTGGAAGTGTTAAACAGAAATATTAGAGAAGAAAAGGATATAAAAGGGATGAAAATTAAAAAGGAAAAATTTAAGTTGCAAGCATTCGCAGATGATCTGGTTTTCATTTTAGAAGACCCACTAGAAACAGCATCAAAATTGATAGGAAAGATAGAGGTATATAGAAAGGTGGCTGGTTTGAAAATAAATAAAGATAAAACAAAGATCTTGACAAAGAATATGCTATCAAGACCAAAGGAAGAACTGTCAAACCTATTGAAAATTCAGGTCACGAATAAGATCAAGTACTTGGGGATATACTTGACAGTAAGATGCAGTACACTAAAAGAGAATAATTATATCAAACTTAAACAGCAGATAGCACTAGATTTGGCGAAATGGGAAAATTTACAACTGTCATTAATAGAGAGAATATCAACAGTCAAGATGAATATATTACCCAGAATTTTATATTTGTTCCAAACAATTCCAGTTGGAAAAGATTATTTTGAAGATTTAAATAAAATTGTGTTGAAATATATATGGCAAGGTAAGAAAGCGAGAATAAAATTAAAACTTTTGCAAGATGCCACAATAAGAGGAGGATTTGGTTTGCCAAACTGGGAGTTGTATTACCAAGCTACAAATTTGATGTGGGTTAAGGAATCGATAACATTAAGAAATACCGTATATACTCGAGTATAAGTCGCCCCGAATATAAGCCGAGGCACCTAATTTTACCACAAAAAACTGGGAAAACTTATTGACTCGAGTATAAGCCGAGGGTGGGAAATGCAGCAGCTACTGGTAAATTTCAAAAATAAAAATAATTAATTTGGGAAACGATCTCACTATCATGAAAGGTTTAATTGATTCACTAACCCAAAAGAAGAAGATGATGATGAAAGCGGGAGGCAGGAGTCACTCTCTTCCCCTCCCCTCGGAGGCCCCCTGAGTCAGGAGTCGCTACCGCCGGCGCGGCCCCAGTCCCGCGTCGCCTCGGGAAGGGAAAGGCAAAAAGGAAGAGCCGCGGCAGCACTTTGCAATGGCAGCAGCGGCACCGGAGGCTCAGGCTCAGTGGCTCCTGGTTTTGCCCCACCCTTCCCAAGGCAACGCGGGACCGGAGCCACACCGGCGGCAGCAACTCCCGACAGCCCCAGCCGGACACCTGAGCGGAGATGTAGGGAGAAGGCAAAGCGACGGAAGATCTTCAGGGGAAACTGAGGGGAGACTCACCCTTGGTCCAGATGAGCCCTTCCCGCCCCTAAGGAAGCAGAGGCAGCCAGCAAGGGCAGGCAAGCCCCACTTCACGGACTCCATCTGTCCTCGCTCCCACCACCCACCCACCCACCCAAAGCCACGAAGTCCCCCAATCGCGCAGCCCAGAATCACCCTCCCCTCAGGGGGCAGCAACGACGCCCGTTTTTCCCGAGACAAGAAGCTCCGCCGTGCAATGAAAGCGCCCTGGCTCTAGGCTCGCGGGCTCAGAAAACAACGCGAGCCGAGGTCGCTCGGCTCTGCTCGGCTTCTCCAACATCCGGCGCCGCCCTGTTCTATGTGCCGGGCCCGGCAAGTCCGAGCAACCAGCACGTGGAGCAGGGCGGCGCTGGAGATCTTTGGCTGCCTCTTTCGCAGGAGAGCCTCCGCTGGAGGCTCCTCCTTCCCGGCAGACCGGGCCGGCTGGTTGGGGGAGGCTTTCTGCGCCGAGGGAGGCGGCTGCTGGTCTCCGGCTTTGCTCTGCTTCTCCGATGGTCCGGCACCGCCATGTTCTTTACTTGGGCAGCCGGGCGCCCGCAGCGGCACCCACGGTGGCAACAGGCAGTTCCGCCCGGGCTCCGCTCAGGTGTCCGGCTGGGGCTGTCGGGAGTTGCTGCCGCCGGTGCGGCCCCAGTCCCGCGTCGCCTCGGGAAGGGAAAGGCAAAAAGGAACCTGCCGTTGCAAAGCGCTGCCGCGGCTCTTCCTTTTTGCCTTTCCCTTCCCGAGGCGATTCTGGGCTGCGCGATTGGGGGACTTCGTGGCTTTGGGTGGGTGGGTGGGTGGGAGCGAGGACGGACAGAGTCCGTGAAGTGGGGCTTGCCTGCCCTTGCTGGCTGCCTCTGCTTCCTTAGAGGCGGGGAAGGGGGCTCATCTGGACCAAGGGTGAGTCTCCCCCTCAGTTTCCCCTGAAGGATCTTCTGTCGCCTTTGCCTTCTCCCTACGTCTTCCCTCTGTTAACTCCCCCCCACACACACACTTGTTTTCGGGCGGATAGATTTCGTGTCTGAGCATTCTCACATGACGGTGGGTCTTCCCCCCCCTAAAAACAGTTAAAAAAAGAAAAAATATATCCTCATGCAAGAACTTTTCTGCTTCCGATTACCCCCATGCTTAAAAGTTGCAAAGGAAACACGGAAGCAGGGAAGCGCCTGCCCAGCTCCGGAGCTCCACACCATTTTTTTTCAGAGGGGAATCTGACTCAAGTATAAGCCGAGGGGGGTTTTTTCAGCACAAAAAATGGGCTGAAAAACTCGGCTTATACTCGAGTATATACGGTACTAGATTGTTGACATTAGAAGGACATGATCTGTTGTTGGGGTGGCATGCTTTTCTATGGTATAAAGGAACTAAAGCACAGGGGTATTTTAGAAGACATTATATACGGGAGTCTCTGTGGTTAAACTGGGAGAAGACTAAAAGGCAATGTTATTTGAAAATTCCAGTCTGGCTATTGACTATTGAAGCATTTTCTTATCCTATTATATATAAAAAGGAACAGACAGTTAGATATGGTGAAATATTGAATGAAAAGGGTGAACTTAAATCTATACAAAAATTAGAAGAACAAGGTATAAAGATGAATTGGTTTTCATATGCGCAAATACATTAAAGGTATGACAAAGATTCTAAAACAGAAGGTTTCTATGATAAACTGACTGACTTAGATAAGATTTTGACAGGTATTGATGAAAAGGTGATTAAAAAATTGTATGGATATTTATTAGAAATTAATCTAGAAGAAGAACAAGTTAAAGAAACTATGATTGCTTGGGGGATGAATTTTGGATATGGGATTGATCTAGAGAAATGGCAAAAATTATAAAATGACAATGTCAACAGCATATAAAGAAAATTTGTATCAGATGTTTTACAGGTGGCATTCCCTCCCCCCCCAAGAATAGCAAGAATGTTCAAGAACAAATCTGAAAAATGTTGGAAATGTCATCAGATACCTGGCTCATATTACCATATGTGGTGGACTTGTGCGGAAGCCAAAAAATATTGGACTAAAATCCACACGTGGTTGGAAAAAATGACAAAAAAGCATATAGACTTGAAACCAGAGATATTTTTATTGGGAATTTTACCTGAAATATAAAGAATTGAAATACTTGATTGTAAATGTATTAACAGAGGCTAGGATTGTATTTGCCAAAAACTGGAAAAATGAGAAAATACCATTACAGGAGGAAATCATTAAGAAAATATTGGAATGTGCTGAAATGAGTAGATTGACATTTGAAATCAGAGAACAAGATGATAAACAATTTTATAAAATTTGGGATCTATTCTATCAATGGTTAGACAATAAAACATGGTAATGAAATATGTAGATTCTTAGAAAATAATAAATATATAAAGATGTATTCTTTTCTTATTATATCTACAAAATGATTGTAGGATAGATTTGAGATGATAATATGAACTGTCATAAAACAAATTAAGTAAAATATGGATTATTTCGTAAAACATGAATGAATACAAGTATAGTCAAATGATTGATTAACAATGATATTAATGTATTTAATATTTGATTGAAAATATGAGAATACATACAATGTAATTGTAATTGAAGACTACGAAATGGAAGCACAAAACAATTTGTAAACCAACCGACACACTGTATGTATATATATAGAAGATGGATTGATGTTTTTATGTTTTGTTTGTCTATGCTTGTCTTACAAACCAATAAAAATTAAAAAAGAAGAAGTACTGTGTGACACATGGTCCTATTGTGATATACCCATAACCACCTCGGCGGCAGCTTTCTAGACAAACTGCAGCTTCCAAGTAATCTTCAAGGGCAGCCTCTGCAAACTATGTTGCAGTATTCCAACTGGGAGCTAACTAAGGCAGGAGTAACTGCAAATAGAGCTTCCTCATTCCAGGAACAGATTCAATTACTATATATGATGGTGGTATGCAAAGACCTTTTTGGCTAGAGCTATCATTTACTCATGCTGTGAATCCAGGAGGACCCAAAATTGCACTCAGGTTCTCAATGGGGGACAGCAACCCATGCCAGAATCCACGTGGGAAATTTCTAGGTTCACGTTCAGGCCCCCCCACTTCCATCTGGTGTGCTGTGCCTGAAGATTGTATATAAATATATGAATAATGCCTCGGCTATTTTTTTAATGAACAGATTTCATAATCATAATCACTTTGGTCATACTGTATATCCAAAACAGCAAACATATTTATAAGATTTCTATGAAAAGAATAGACCATCAAGTGAATTGCTGGGCAGTTTGAGAATTAATTTCATTGAACTCAGCAAGTTAATTTCTGAGTTAACATGTACGAGCATGGCCTAACTTTGTTCTAACTGAGGGTCTCTATATGATTATTAAAGTCAGTTCTTAGACCCAATCAATGAACAATCAACTACTACTGCGTATATTAACATCATAATCCCATAGATACTATTTTATGAGAAAAATCCATTAAATTTAGTGCATTTTACTTCTAAGGAAATACACACAAACGATTCCTTTGATATATAGATCAGATAAGAGTAAATTAGAGCTGCTACTGATATATTGGGGCTTATTATGAGCACTAGTTGTATTACGTTATTTTATTACGGATGATGCCCCTATTTTTTTCTCAGTGCTTTCACTTATTTTGTTCTCCTTTTACACAATCCTCCAAAAGGACCTCTGCTCATCTAGCTTGCTCGTATTTGCTGAGCTGGCATCCCTGAAATGTTGTAAGAAGCGATGCAAGAAGCTATGTCTATTTGAGAGATGGGACATTTGTTCCAGACATTAATTTGTAAGAGTTGCCAAGAAGCCGCCTGCCTGGCATCCCCTTTATAGCTTTCATTTCAGCACATACTTCATCAGAAGCAATTAAGGTGGTGCTGATTCTAGAATGTTATAGAAAGAAAACAGCAAGTAGTGTCAGCAGCAGGAGGAGGAGCAAGAAGAGGAGGAGAAGGAAGTGGAAGATCTAAGTAGACAGCTTATTAACAGAAGCTGGGAAGTTCAGTTTGGTATCTCATTGCCTTGAATCAATCTGGGAAAGGTAAAACATTCTTTGGGCTATTCTGTGTCCATTGACCAGATCTGATTTAAGAGCTAATATAATGCTATTGTGAACAAAAAAAATACCAGCGACAGCAATGTGATATTGATTTTCCTTCTCCTTCAAACTATAATTAGGCCTGGACTTATTACAGCTTCCTTTTCTCATTTGTTCCTCCCTTGTCAAATTCTGAGAAATAACCAAAGTTTAATTTCTCTGCTCAAAACAGAAAAGGTCTGGGTGGCCTTGTGAAAGCAAATAATGTTTCTAGCTTCATGGCTGTTAGAATATGAAGATGAAATGTAGTAACCAAAAAAACATAGATGATGAGTAGTTTATCTCCCAGGCTTAAAAGTATTTAATTAAATAAACCAGATAGCTTTCAATTACTGCTAAAAATGAGTAAGAGTAAAAACATGTGTGAGAATGGATACATAATTATGTCAAAAAAAATCATCATGCTGTTACTCTTCTCCACAGAACCCAAGTCCTTGATCTATAAATAACCACCTTGTTCTTATCTTTTGTTCCTGAATAGCTAAACAGATGGTGTTTTTACTTTACTGGTGGTATATAAACTGTTTACAAGTCAGGACCTGCCTTATTATGTTGGCTGTGTAAAGCCTTAAAGCAGAGTCCTGAAAATCAATTAGGTTGCATCTGTTGCTATTATTAAGAATATTGTAAGAGATGCCATCTGTACAACTGTACTAATGCTCTCTATTTATATGTTCCAGATGTAACATGTAAGTGATCACAGCAAACTGAGACTGTGTCAAAATGATGACACATGTACAATGACATCATAATACAAACTCCACCCTTATGTTTGCCCCCTGACTTCCAATGTTAGTATAGAAGTTATGATTATGGAATCATGATACATCTGAATAAATGTAATGATCTCATTTTTCTCCATCCATACTTCTCCTTATTTTCTTTAATGTCTTAGAATGGCAGATGGCCAACATTATAAGGAGAATTTCAAAAGTAATCCCACCTGTGCATTACTTCTTGGAAATATCAGTTGCAGGTCAAGAATTTCTAGTCCCTGATTTTAATTAATTATATAAATCAGGATAAAACCAACCAACTGAAATGGTCGGTTTGTGTTTTCAGAATTCATTTGAATTCTATTTCAATATTTTAAATTAATTTTTCATGTCTTTTCCATCCCATTTAAGGTTTTGGAGGGATTTCAAATAAGAAACAGTCCCAGGAAGACATAGGTAGGTTTTTAAAAGAAAAGTTCAACTAAATCTATAGATCTAAGAATGGAAATTGGGAATGGATTTTTGCAGGCAAGATAAACAGATTTTGATAGTTTTCTATTTCATGTAATATTGTTGTTTCTGGTGATAACAGATACTGTTTTTTTAAAACGTGGTGATACATGATATGGAAATGCTTATTTCTAACCATTTTCAATTTGATTTAAAACTATGCTTTTTCTCCTACTGCAGCTTTTTTTTTGTAAATTGTACAATGGAAACTGTAGTCAATATTGAGAAAGGAAAACTACTCCAGCACAAATTCCCAACTATCATTAAATAGATACTTCTTTTACTGCTAAACAACATGCAACTCTCACCATCCTACCCCCAGACAAAGGCCAAACCACAGTTATTATGGACAGAGTACAATATTTACAAAAAGTAAAAGAAATACTAGAAGACAAAGAAGCTTACATCCAGTGAACACTAAGAGAATATAAAAACTGGACAACTGGATTAAGAGAACTCTTAGTGACCTCTCTAAGAAAGACTAAATTACCAAAGGAACAGTGGTGGATGAGAATCAGTGGACCAGACGTGGTATTCAGCAGGTTCTGACCAATTCTGAAGAACCGGTAGTGGAAATTTTGTGTAGTTCGGAGAACTGGCAAATGCCACCTCTGACTAGAGATTTTACAGTATCATTCCCCTGCCATGTCATCAAGCCACGCCCTCAAAACCGGTAGGTCAAAAATTTGAATCCCACCACTGCAGTGGACCCATCTTTTCATGCTCCTACAGATGTCCCAAAATACACAAATCTGACATATCTCTCTGTCTCATTGAATCATTACTGAGGGTGGGGTGGGGGCTAAATACAGCATCACAAAAAGAATTAAAAAAAAGCTTGGCCACCTCACAAGAGGAAGCATACACTGCATCAACTCTCCATAACAGTGCATTCAAACAGTCATAGATGTGACTATAGATGAGGATGAAATCATGGTCTTTTTTGATGTCACAGCCCTGTTCATCTCCATAGATCTGGTATTAGCCAAATAATCTAGGACCACATTGTTCCACAGCACACCTGACTTTACTAAATACACTTCCAATTTGATGGACAAACTTACCAACAAAAGTACACTCATGGGTCCATCACTTTCAGGACTTATATCAGAGGTCATTATCATATGCAACGTCTAGAAGCCATAGCACTTCCACAAATACAACCCCAAAATATGGATCAGATATGTAGACAACACCTTCACCATGATAAAAAGGACCAATTAGAAAACACCCACAGAACTATCAACAACATTTTCAAACAAATCCAGTTTATCAGAGAAGAAGAAAACAACATCTCACTACCCTTCCTGGATATGATTACAACTATTCTTCTTTATTGGTAACATGCAACAATTCATTGAATCAAATTAAGTTTCTCACTATTCTTCAGAAACATTTAACATAAACATTGTTTTGAGAACAAAATGGAAGAGGAAATGCTATAAATTCCACTAGAAAAAAGATACTATGGGTGACCAATTCAATGTTTTTTCTAATATTCTATTAGCCTATTTACCTCAATAAAAAGTATAGAATCTTTTAGCTATTGTGTTCAGTTGTGTAAGATGCCTATCAATAATATTTTATTGCGGTTTCTTTCTTGCAATTATTTAGCACAAACATGTGCTTTTAATTGCCCCATGCTTGGAATGTAGTATTCTTCTAACATGGTATGCTGGTTCTAATATGTTATGGTAGTTGGCTTTTTGTATATATTGTATACATATTGTTTATATTGTGTTACAAAAATAATCTCAATTCAAATAGCTACAGATCTACACAATAGCCATTCCAAAATAAACTACATCATTACCATAACTTTCCACCCCATGTGAAAACTAATTTAAAAAGCAAAGCTTTGCGGCTGAAGTAATAATATAACATGGCAAAATTTAGGCCTTTTCTAAGCAAAATTCATTAAAAGGGTTGCAGAGGCAGGCAGATATAATTTTGTTCTGTCCTTGTTACTTCTGTATAGCCATTTATATGAACAGTGTGAGGCAATTTGAGTATGGAATTTACATTCTTGAGAACTGAAGTGTGGAATGATTACTTTCTTGGCTATAACAGAAAGAGAAATTGTACTCCACTTGTAAACACATTCCGAAATGCTTGGAAATATTTCTATATTATCATTTCGGTTCCTCTTCCACAAGACATGGAGAATTTTTACAATATGCCTTTCTACTGAGATATGTATTTATGTACGCATACCTCTCATCCCACATCCATGTCATGTTAATGATACCTTGTTCAGTGACCTTCAAAGTTACAATGGAGCTGAACGAGTAGCACTTATGACCAAGTGCCTGAACTTTTCAAAATCCATGACCTAGCACTTCCACAGTCATGATTGTGACGTGGGCACTTGACTACTTGTTTGCACTTATAATGTTGCACCATCCCATGGTCACATGATTGCAATCTGTATTCTGCCTTTCCAGATCCCCATAAGCAGAATCAATAGGGAAGCTGGCAGGGAAGATCCTCAGGTAAGTCTCTGATACCCATGTGCCTTGACTTCATACGTGCTGCATGTCCCTGGCCATTTGCACCCCTATTCCACACCTTCTCCTGACACCAGCCATCCCAAGCCCCATCACTCTCATGCCAGCATCTCCTCCACTAATGCATATTCATGCAATATGTCCCATATAGAAGCAGCCACTTATCTACCTTCCAGTCCCCATGACTTTGGTTGTTTGAAGCCAGCAGGAAGTTACAAGGAGGTGCTTGCTTAATGATGGCAATAGGGACTACAGGATTGCCATCACTAAGTGATGCAGTCATGTGATATCACACTTTATGGCCCCATCACATAGCAATGGAAATTCCAGTTTCAATTGCTGTTGCAATTTGAGGACTACATGCATGTATGTACGTACGTATGTCAGATATATGAAGGCCTTGATATTATCAGACCTTGACTGCAAACTTAGTCCTTACCAGAGTAAGTAATATCTTCAGTGCTAAAAGGGAGTATGATTTGCTCTCTGTTTATGCAAAAGTTTGCCTTTTTAAGACTTGATGAGGATGTGGTTTTCTTGTTTATTGCTTGATTGTTGTTAAACCTACTCAAGGTATAGATAGCTAGGAAAGAGGTATTCTGGTCTTTTTCTTTCCTTTTTAACTTTTTATTGTCTCTTTTCAATAGTGTGTAAATGCTGTTTATCTCTATGTTCCTGTTGATGGCTGATATGCCTGAGTGCCAAGCTTCTTGGAATTCCCTAGCAATTTTTAAAATATAACTTGGTCTAACATTTCACAGTCTTATGTCAGATATATAAATTCCACTGAAATTACATTACTATTTGTCCTCCAATACTACCAATTTCAATTCTATCTTTTATAGATTACATTCAACATGTATGCTTATGGAAGTAATTGATATTTATATTCTAAGAATACATCTCAAATTTCGGGTGCAGCCTTCTACCACCTAGGGTGAGAAATCTCTTTTGAATGCAGTTTATCAAAATGCACTATTACCTGTATTATGTTAGGATTTAGTTTTCTTTCCTAATTTATTTTTTTGCAAACCAGTTTTAATTAATTTATTATTTATTATTATTTATTAAACTTGTATGCTGCTGCCAATTTTTTCTTTATATTTCTTTAGGCAGATTAGAGGAATGTGCATTGCCACCAATCCATCTTTATGCAAATAAAAGCATATTGACATATTAACAAAGTAATTACTTAGGCAAATTCAGATAATTAAAAATAATATATGATTACCTTATATAACAAAGGTTATCAAAGAAAATTCAAGGCAAAGAAATAACATGCTGTTATAAGGTACAGCTTTGGATCCAATCCAATTGCATGTCTACATTTGCAAATTGGAGGGAACAGGCAGGACATGGAATATGAGTTACAAGCATAGTCAGAAATAGGAGACTGAATGGATGTGCAAACAGCTCTGTTCTGTAAAGAAAATACTTACAACATGGCTATCTCTTGGCCCCTTTTGAAGAGAGGAGGCTAGAGTTCATATATGGGCACTGCATTCATTCTCAATTGGTCTATGCTTTTAAGTTAGGGGGCGTGCATAAGCGCACCAACGTGCCTACCGTCCCTGTCCTATTGTTTCTCTTATTCTTTTATTTTTCTTATATGTACCCATTTCATGTATTCACAACTATGTATACATTTATACTTATTATCTTGTAAACAATTGGCAAATCAAATAAATAAAATAAATAAAATAAGTTACATATTCAGTGGTGGGATTCAATTTTTTTTACTAACGGTTCTGTGGGCGTGGCTTGGTGGGCATGGCATGGTGGGCGTGGCTTGGTGGGTGTGACAGGGGAAGGATACTATAAAATCTCCATTCCCTCCCCACCCCACTAACCTGCTTTCCAGCTCCATTCTCCTGTGTAGGCAACAAAAGAAGATCCAGCCAATCAGCTGGGACTCAGGAGGCAGAGAACAGATGGGGGTGGGGCCAGTCAGAGGTGGTATTTCGAACTACTCAAAATTTCCGCTACTGGTTCTCCAGAACTGGTCACTACTGAATACCACCTCTGTACATATTCCTTCAATAATGATACAGATCTTCACCTTATGACCAGTTGCTTAACGATAATTCAAAGTTAGAACAGACCCCTCTATAACTAATTATGATCTGTTTTTTGTACTTATAATGGCCCCATGGTCACAATTGTATTTTGTGCATTTCTTGGAATTAGAATAGAGCTGGAATGGACATTGGAGGCCTCGTAGTCTAACCTCTTGCTCAAGCAGGAGACCCTATACCATTTCAGACAAGTGACTGTCTAGTCTCTTCTTAAAAACCTCCAGTGATGAAGCACCCACAATTATGGAAGGCAAGCTGTTCCACTGGTTAATTGTTCTCACTGTTAGAAAGTTTCTCCTTAATTCTAGGTTGCTTCTCTCCTTGATTAGTTTCCATCTATTGTTTCTTGTCCTGCAGTCAGGTGCTTTGAAAAATAAGTTGACTTTATGGCAGCTCCTCTGATACTGAAACACTTCTATCATGTTATCCCTAGTCCTTCTTTCTCTAGCTAGCCAAACCCATATCCTGCAACTGTTCTTCACATGTTTTAGTTTCCAGGCCTTTGATCCTCTTAGTTGCTCTTCTCTGCACATTTTCAAAGCCTCAACATCTTTTTTGTAGTGTGGCGATCAAAGCTGGAAGCAGTATTCCAGGTGTGGTCTTCTTACTAAGGCTTTATAAAGTGGTACTACAAGTGAGTTTAATTCTATGCCTCTGTTTCATGGCAAAGAAAAGTCAGGCATGTAAATAAAAGAACAGTGTTCCAGACTCTGAAACACACAAAAAGAGAAGTATCTTATTAGGGAATTGCTGGTGGTGGTGTGGGGCAATTGTAAAATATTTGTATTTTACAATTTTTTATTTGTATTTTATAAATATTTGTATTTTATAAAACAAATATTAAATATTTGTAGGACAATTGTAAAATATGTTATATGTTTTTGCTTTCTTTTGTGGTTTAATGATTAAACATTGTTTCTAATAAAAACAGCAAAGTTCAAAGCCATGTTTTGATAACTGAAAATGGCGTCTTACAATATGAAAAGCTTTGGGAAGGAGGGAAGGAAAGGATAAGGATATTAGATTTAGGAGGCTGCCTACTTTATCTAGTTTCTGTTCAGAATGACCATTGTAATTGATCCGTATTTGTTACCCTAATCACAGTCTTCAGATATGTGAAAAAGTAAGCGTTCTTGATCACCTGCAGAAAAAAACAATTACTATCAACCTGCCTTCCATTGAGGATCTGTATACTGCATGAGCCAAAAAGAGGGCTATGAAAATATTTACAGACCCCTCATATCCTGGACATATACTGTTTCAACTCCTACCCTCAAAACAACGCTATAAAGCATTACACACCAGAACAACTAGACACAAGAACATTTTTTCCCCCAAACACCATCACTCTGCTAAACAAATAATTCCCACAACACTGTCCAATTATTTACTAAGTCTACATTACTATCACTATTAATCTTCTCATCACTCCTATCACCCATCACCTTCCACTTGTGACTGTAGGACTGTAACTTTGTTGCTTGTATCCTTACGATTTATATTGACTGTTTCCTAGTATGATTTGATTATTTGTACCCAATGACTATATTAACTGTTGTACCTTCTTGATACATTCTTGAAAAATGTATCTTTTCTTTTTATGTACACTGAGAGCAAAAGCACCAAGACAAATTCCTTGTGTGTCTAATCACACTTGGCCAATAAAGAATTCATTCATTCATCAATCATTCATTCACCTAGGAAGTTAGCCATCTAAGAAGGGCCTACAGGCAGGGCAAAAAATAGTCTTGCAAAACATTATTGGAAATAATGAATTGAATGATTGCATAAGCCATCCCAGAAAATGTTTACCATGGTCAGCAGGAAACAATAAAAATATTTTGTAAAACATTGAGATAACTTAAGGAACAGCTGAATGACTTTCAAGGTGAGTTTTGATGCAGAAATGCCATTTCTCCTTTCATCCTGCCTTGTACAAATGAGCAGCTTGTTGTATTTCTCTTTAAAGCCTTGGAGAGAAGATCTGCAGGATCATATAATGGAGGCAGCATTCGGAGTTAAGCCTCTCTGCACAAGGTTCTTTGTGATGGAATTTCTGAGTTTCAGAGTGAAGAAAAGGAATAGCCACTCTGCAATGGATAGGGCTTTTGGTTTTTGTTAAAAGGGAAATTTGCAAGCAAGAATTGAGCTCTAGAGGTTTTTTTCCCCACTGAAACATACTTCAGATTAGGGAATGAATTGGGGCAAATCACCACTGAGTTTAAAGGGGTAATTGTAAGCTATTTCTGGTGTAATGAATCTGTACTGTGAAGTGAGCAGTATGTTTTTCCACCCCTCAAAGCCGAAAAGTTTCTGTATAATTCAAAACAATATATACAGTTTATTCTTTGATGGTTTTAAAGGAATTAAAAATTGCTTTGAGTGCATACCCAAAACATCCATTTTAAAAAAGTCTTAAGTAGGGCAAAAGTACATTCTTCCAGTTGAGCTGAACATTTGATAATTGCATGTCCAAACATGCTCTTATTACTTTATTTATGTAACTGATATGCTACTTCAGTTGTTTTCTTAGCAACTACAGTACATGGAAATGATTATCCCTTGCTTTTTTTTCCTGCTTTTGTTTTTTAAAATTCACAGTCTATAATCCTTGAGTTTCTTGATAATCCCGTACCCAAAGACTAAATGGTCTGACTTTGCTTGTTTTCAAGGTCACCAAGACAGGCTAGCATGCTGCTGGGCAAACATTTCACCAAGGTTCCATAAGAGCTGATGTCTTCAGGGTCTATTCTAAAGCAAAATGTTTATTGAAATGGATGAGTGCTGCGTAAAAGAGATCTATTATCTTTGCCTTCACGTATATTTACAGAATGACAATATTGGCCTTTATCACCAGATGTTCCTATATGTCTATATACTTATCTTAGAATAAAGGTAAATATTGTCATATACCTATATAAGTCCAGAGTTGGGAATCTCCCCACTCTCTCTCCTTCCCTCTCCTTACAATATGAGTCTGAGAACAAATAAATATTGTTAAGCTTGCCTGAATAATCTGGCATGATTTCTTTTATAGGAACTGTTTAGTAGTGAATACAGTGGGAGCTTATGGGCTTGAAGGCAAATGGTCCATACATTTAAGAGAACTGGAAAACTACAAGTGGCTGTTTTCTACTAATTCTCAAATTCTAAATTAAATTAAATTTAGTACCTTAACCTCTTTTATACACTGATTATTATTAAAATCCATGTTAGACTGTACCAAACTATTCAAGTCCTTGATTTGCTATGGAGATATACAATCTGGAATCCAAAAGTGAATAATTTGTCTTGCCATAGTAACCATTCAGATATGATTTGTGAAATGCCTTATGATGAAAAGAAATTGTATATAACATGTACAAAAACTATGGTGGCAAAATGGTTAGAATGCAGTACTGCAGGGTGACTCTGCCCACTGCCAGGAGTTTGATCCTGATAAGCACAAGGTTGACTCAGCCTTTCATCGAACATTGGTAAAATGAGGACCCAGATTGTTGGGGTAAACAGCTTAAATAGTACCGTAAAGCAGTACATAAGTCTAAATGCTATTGCTATTGTACATTCTTTTCAGCTACAACCAGTTATATATTTCAAGAATTTTCTGCAACTTTGACAGTTATTCATTTGTATCAAACTGTTCAACTGAAATGGAAATAAGAAAGATTATTTAAAAATAA
This sequence comes from Notechis scutatus, assembly GCF_049901735.1. Classification (NCBI taxonomy): domain Eukaryota; kingdom Metazoa; phylum Chordata; class Lepidosauria; order Squamata; family Elapidae; genus Notechis; species Notechis scutatus. The sequence continues at coordinate 160,187,636 of NC_142011.1, read as the reverse complement.
AAACACCAATTTTAAACCAGTAACTGTGAAAATAGCAGCAAACAAAAACAAGCTGCATCACACAGTAGATAATCAAAATAATAGCTGACAGGAAAAAGTGTGAAAAATTCCAAAAAATACTACAGTGGTACCATAAGGGTGGGAGGAAGTGTGTGTGTGTGTGTGTGTGTGTGTGTGTGTGTGTGTGTGTGAGAGAGAGAGAGAGAGAGAGAGAGAGAGAAATAATCACTTCTCCCTTGCTCCAAAAATTCTATGGCCTACAATGGAATCAGAACTGAAGGAATAACCTAAAATTCTAAAATAGAATTTTTAAGTGCTCTTTGAAGGCATTCCAGTGAAATCACCATAACCCAGCTGTTGATGAAATTAAAATGGATACATATGTTTTCTACAGGTAAGATCAATATTGTTCTTTTATCGTAAAAAAATAAAATAAGTGAAAGAACAAAATTGCTCTCAAAACAGCTTAAAATATAAAACCAATATCATAATTAATGACTAACCCCACCATTATAATAAAATAAACATCCTCTTGTGAACATCCAATCCAAAATAAAGGCAGTGCCCAATGAAAAAAAACAAGTAAAGAAAAATTATGGGAACAAGCAGAACAATTGTATAATAAAAGATTTGTCTACAAACTCCCAGAGTTTCAGAGATACCTAAAGATATTTCAAAAACTTACAGCAGGGGGAAAAAAATGTCTGGAACGCAATAAACTTAAAAACATTAATCCTTTCCATTCATTTTCCTGCCTGCATAAAGCACAAAACAGGATAAAGAATTCACCAGTTGCTTACGAGAGTTGGTGCCTGATCTGTAATTTGCAATGAAATATCATGAACTCTGTCATGCTACATAAGCGTTTAATTAGAGTAATTTAACACATTGTAACTTACCAATGGATTTGCAGTCAGTGCATTTCAAACAGCTGAGTTTTAGAATAATGCAGTGATTTCCTTTCCACTAAAACCTCACTGGGGTTCTGCAGCTGTGGAATCTCATGAATTTGACTTAGGCATCAGCAGACAAATGATTTTCCAGGAACTTGAAAACTAAAGATAACAGACCTACCTCACTCTAAATCAAAAAGAATTAACTATTGAGGTTATTTACCATTTATCCAGAACAAATGAGAGCCTGATCCTTAAAACCTCCTCTAACTCCAATTGCCAAGTATCAGAGCTTTATTTTTCTATAAGTTTGAAATAAATAGAAGTAAAAACAGTAGTACAAACATGAAAATATATGAAACTAAGGGACAACCCCCCCCCCCCATAAAATTTCCCTTTAAAACTCAGGAATGAAAAAATGCTCTTATGCAAGTACGTGATATGGTTTGGTTGGATGATTGTGTATCATTGCTTTGCCATTGCAGCTGCAAGTTCCTAAAAAATAACTGCCATTCCGGTTTGCTAAAGAGAGCAAAGGTTTTACAGGTGCTAATGGACAATTCAAAAAGCCAGTTTTATTCTTAGTTCCTTCATATATCTGGGGATATTTCCTTCAAGTAGACCAAATCTGTCTCAATAAGGGATGCATAAAATTCCTTCTGTTCAAAGATTGGAAAGCATACATAGAATTGTTGATCTGGCCAACATGGTACGGTATGATATGGTATGGTATGGTATGGTATGGTATGGTATGGTATGGTATGGTATGGTATGGTATGGTACGGTACGGTACGGAATGGAATGGAATGGAATGGTATGGTATGGAATGGTATGGAATGGTATGGAAATAGCATAGCATAGCATAGCATAGCAGGAGAAATTAGTGAAATTTATACAATTTGATAGCAGGGTTCCAACGGACTGGAAAGTTGGAAGGTCAGAGTTTGTAAATAGGAAAGCAGCTTTGGGTGTAAAGGTAAATGGGGGAGGGGAAAATAAAGTAGTTAGGTTACTTAATGAGATAAGAGGCTTCTTAATGAACTAAGTGTAGCCTGCGAGGAAATGAATTTGAGAGGATTATTTTTTTCCAGAGGTAAGTGGGGGGTGGGGCATCACCCTCTAGGAAGTGAAAGCTGGACCAAAACACGCAAAAGGGAAAGAAGGTGTAGCTGTTGGGGCAGGAACAGCTAGACCTAGGAGGTCTGTTTGATGCAGAAAGATTTGATCCAGGTAAACCAAAGAAAGGGAGGGAGGGTGGGTAGGTATAGCTGGGGAGTGGAGAAAAGGAAGCTGTTAGCATGGCAAATCCCCAAGAGGAGAAAAAAGAGGTCAGGATTTAATATGAGACAGAAGTTTTACCCAAAAGTAAGCAATAAGAAAACAAAGCTTTCAGTTGAAATTAATTATAAATCAGAGGCACCTTTTGAGAAAAGAGAGTGAGAGGCCAAGCCTTCCAGATAGGAGAACCAGTGACAGAAAAATTACTTTTGAGTAAAAAAAAACACTTGTAACTGTTGTGAAGAATGGAAATAATTCTTTATAATTGTTCTTTATTTTTCTTTTTCTTTCTTTGCACTTTTTTCATTTATTGCTTTCTTTTTCTTTTCTTTTTTCTTTCAAAATTTGCATAGTTTTTATTATTTTAAATTTTGTTTAAATAAAAGTAATATATAAGAAAAGGTAAGACTTTGGGAGTGGGGAAGGCGAGGCTGACTAAGCCTCCAGACCCTGAGATTCCAGCCCTCTGGAGCTATTGTTGTGTAAAATTCTTATATCTGTGTAAAAGGTTGTAAAACTGATCATTTTACTGCAAGTAGTAAAATGAAAGTAAAGTTCTTTACATTTTATTTAATGCAATTAACAAACTTTGTAACTAGAATAAATCTTGGGTTTTAGTTGATGGTGAACCACATCTTAGAGATTCTTGCTGGTTGGAAAATTGTCTGCAGGTATGGCTATGGGGTGTACATAGGGATTAGACAAGAAACTAACAGAGACATGGTGGCTGGGAGTTGTTTTGGGAACAGTTCCTCAAACTCAGGACTAGCTTACCCATTAAAAATGCAAATGAAAACTCTTTGCTTTTCTCTATTAGTTGTGTAGATCTTTGCAACCCAGATCTGGCGACTGTTGGAAATAAATCTCAAAAACCCCACAGAAATGTTTGAGAGCATTTTGTGAAATAACAGAAAATAAATTCATAATCTTCAAAGGTGAGATAAAAATGAGCAGATGCAAGAACAGAAAAAGGCTATTTTTAATAACTGTGATCAAGATACAGTTTGGTTTTGTGACAGGTTGCTTTTTTCATCTCTGCATGAAGCCAACATCTCTTTTTCCACATAGTTATTTCTTTAATAGATCTGGTAACTTTAACATATGGGTCAATTTCCCCCTTTATTTACAAATTATATATTCCTAAACTTTTTAGTTTAAATGAGTACATTGCTTTTGGTAGCTAATCAAAATCTGATATCATTTGAGATCCCTTAAGGTTTAAGTGAACCTGATTAGTATCTTACCATTGTAAGAAATAAGAGTGTTTCTATTCTGCCTTGCTACATTCTCCTTTTTAAAAAAATACTGTTGGAAAAAGCTGTGCAGCTAAGTTCTCACACAATTCCAAGAGTCAATGTGCTCTTATCCTTTGGAGAAGTTTTCTTTCCTTTGAATTGGATGCCCACCAGGATCTCTATTTCACAACTTCCAAAGTTTATCCATTTCTTCCCCTATTTACTGTAAACAGATGCAGGAAATTATTCAGTGTCTCTGCCATCTTGAAATTTGATTTTTGTTGCACCTTCAGGTTTTCTTCCAGTACAGGCTGTGTTCACCTAATGTACTAATCTAAGATTACATGAACCAGCCTTACTGAATTAATCCAATTCCAGGGGTTATAAAACAAACTGAGCCATAAATGAAGCACATTATTTGGATTAATGCAGTGTTTCTCAATCTTGACAGTTTTAATGTGTGTGGACTTCAACTCCCAGAATTCCCCATCAATTCAGACTGGCTGGGGTCTTCGGAGAGATGAAGTTCACATAGCTTCAAACTGCCAAGGTTGAAAAACACTGGTTTAATGAAATTAGCCAACGCATTTGTAGGTAATATTTATATGTTGTGTGAACCCAGCCATGTTGATTCTCCTGAACTTGCTCTTTTTCCCTGCCTTGAAAACAGTGATTATGTTCATAAACACATTTCTCCATAGTAATCTGAAACATAGTTTATGGAATTAATGTACTCTTCTGGGATTGTAAAATACACTCAAATATAATTCTATTCCATGCAGAGGTATGCTAAATATGGCTAGCTGGTTTATTAAATGTTTTGTGAAAATATACCAAGTAACTCTCAACTTTTTTAAAAAAAAAGTGGAGGAAGAATCTCTGCTGTCTCATTTTAAGTCAGCAATGTGGTTACAGATGGACAGCTATTTTCAAAAAATAGAGATTTTTTTTCCATCTTAGCTAACTCTTTTGAGATAAAGCATTGTTCTTCCTCACTGAAGATTAGACAGCTTCTTCAAACCCTGCTACACTAGTACAATGAGTGAAAGAAACAAAGAATACACATTCTTGTCTTACAGCAGAGGTGGTATATTTGTAGCTCTCTAGAACTGTTCAAATACAGTTCCCAGCATTATCAGGCACTGACCGTACTGAGGTGGCTAGGAAATGTAGCATAATATTGTTTATAGAATCATAGTTTACCAACTTTATATCTCCCTCAAAACACAAGCAATAAAAGAGGAAGTAAAGAAGAAGACAGTTTACCAACCTTTGTGTTATAGTGTATGCCAAAAGCAAAAAACAAAGAACACTTTAAAATTAGTGTTGTTCCCAGGAGAATGAACAAACACAGGAAAACCCATTAATTAAGAGAAGTGCAAACACAAACTCTAATTAAAACCCTTATAAAAATAGTTGTCAAAACGTATACTCATGTATAGTGAAGATTCCTAGTTCATTGGGTCTGATATTATATGATTATATGTTTTGAGACAACATTTCTGGGGCTAATTTTGGCTCAGCCAAACTACAAAAAACTGTCTTAGACTTTTATTTATTACTCTCAGTTCTGCTCACCTACTGAGGCTATACAGGGGTGGGATCCGACAAGGTTAACTACCGGTTCGGTGATTTACGATGTGCTTCCCTGAACGCTGCACACGTGTGTAAATCTTCGTCAGCTTGCTGCCTGGACAGCTGAGCAGCGCTGCGTGCAGGGAAGCAGCGTTTGAAAAAGCACTTTTTCCCTGCTTTTTCAACTGCACGGCAGCTGAGGTTGAAAAAGCAGGAAATAAAGGTCAGGTAAGAGCCCAGGCGGGCGGGTAGGCCAAAACAGCAGCAGACATAGAACCAATTCTATGTCTGCTGCTCTTCAGAGCTACCAGTTCTACAGAGCCGGACAGAACCGGTAGAATCCCACCCCTGAGGCTATGCCTGCATACCGTAGTACTATAAAATACGGAGGTGTTTCAAGAAACAAAACTAGATTGAACATGCACATATAATAACATATAAATGTTATTATTACTCTGAAGTTATTAATATTACTACAGCAAAATTTTGCTCATGATTAATCTGAGTTTATGTTAGGTTGAAATTTCCCACATACTTACCTAGGAATAATATCCATTTTATTTAACAGGACTTACATAAGAACAAACATGCATGTACATTATATATTGTAAGTCGAGGCCTTATCACTGCCCAGGTCTTCACATCCCAGAGTCCAAATAATTACAGTTTATTTTAACATGTTACATGATCTAAACAAGTATGATAATTTCTGCATAAACTTAATAATGGTCAGTCCATCAACAACAATAATTGCATATTAATAGTAGGGCAATTAGTAGGGCAATTAGGACAAATCAAATCTGTTCAAATGATAATGCAGGTCTCTTGAGAAATATTCCTTCTGATAAAGCTACATAGTATAGGAATTCTTTTGAATAAAGTTGACACATTTTCCTGCATATTTTTACCAAATATTTTTCAAAGATGCATTTCATTTTAAAAGCTAAATTAGGCACAGCTAAGTATTACTGATCATGCCACCCACTCATGATTGACTTTCACACATTTATCTAATATAAGCAATAAGGGAAAATGTTTTGGACCTATTAAAATTAATTATAATTGCATTTGATTAATTGAGTATGTGGGATAACATATATAAGGTTATCTCTTCCTATTCCCTGTTCTTTTAGGTCACAGGAAAGGTGCACTCATTGCCAGTCTACCTGAGTCCATCCTTGCTGCTGGTTGATCTCCTCTTCTCTTTCCTTCTACCTTCCCCAGCATTAGAGCCTTCTTCAAAGAGCTGGGTCTTTGCATAATGTGTTCAAAGTAGGGTTATTTGAGCCTGGTCATTTCTGCCTTGAGTGAGAAGTCAGGGATGAGTTGTTCAATGATCGATTGGTTTGTTTTCTTGGCTTTCTGATACTTTTCCTATCCTACTTTTTTAAAAATCCAACTTTCACTTCCATAGAGTGTCACAGGAAATACCCTAGCTTGCACAGTTCTGATCTTTGTAAGCATAAATAAATCATGGCATTTGATTATCTCTTCCAAAATCTTCATGGCGGCTGTAACAAGTGTTAGCTTGCGGCATATTTCTTGACTACTTGTTCCTTTATTGTTGAAGGCAGAAGCTGTGCCCCATATTGATATTTTCATTGCTAATTCCAAGGCTGGTTGTTCTTCCTATTGTCATTAGTTTGGTCTTCTTTATATTTAATTTTATTTCAATTTTTTTCATTGGTCTTTTTGACTTTCAGTATTATAACTCGCAGTTCCTTCTCATTTTTAACTGTCCGCTTTGTGTCATCAGAACAGTGCAGGATATTGATGTTTCTTCCTCCAATTTTCTCAACCGCTTCCAATCCAGTTTCCCTTAATCTATATTCCCCACAAATGTTGAATAAATAAGGGGAAAGTATGCAGCCTCTTTTACCAACCTGGAACCAATCTGTTTCATCATGTTGTGTCCTGACTGTGGCTTCCTGAACTGTATATATAAGTTTCTCATAAGAGCAATGAAATGTTCTGAGATTCCAATTTTTTTGACCATTTCACACAGCTTGAGGTGATTGACACAATCAAAGGATTTTCTATAATCGATGAAGCACATACTGACTTCTTTTGGGGACTGTTTGGCTTTCTCAATTATCCAGTGTGCACCAGCAATAATGTTTAGTGTTCCTTGGCTTTTTCTAAAGCCAGCTTGAACATCTGGCATCTTTTTTTGCATGTAGGGCTCTAATCTGCATTGGATAACCCTAAGTATTATTTTGCTGGCATGTGAAATTAAGGATATTGTACAATAATTTGCACAGTCTGTTAAGCCTCCTTGTTTTAGTTAATACTAAATGTAGATTGGCCATCCCCTTCTCCTTCATAATGATTGATGCAGCACAGTAGGACTTGGGCAGAGGAGGGGTCTTGGGGAGGTTATTATGTTTAGAGTCACTAAAAACATGTCAATTGTTCTCCTTTAGGAACATGACAAGTAAAAAAAAATGCAGGCTGTGCCAATGAAACCTAGGTGGCTCAAAGTTGATGAGATTTAGATCCCTGCATAGATTTCCACCATGTGTTTTAAAATGTTATAAAGCATAATATTTTGCATTGTAAGAGTCTGTTGTTCATGTATTTTCTTTTATGGTAAAAGTAGCTATCAGAATAGTGTAATCTAAGTGAATGACTATTATACATTCAGCCAGCACTTTTCTCCCACAGCTATGCTTTATTACAGGGGTCCCCAACCCCAGCTCAGAACAGGGCCAAGGAAGTGGCAAGTGAGCATGTGCTTGCGCAAATGGAACTGCGTACATGCTCCCACACTGCTTACATGGAATCACCCTTCCCCTCTGGCAGTTCACAAAGCTGGAAAAGTTTGGAATGCTGCTTAATTAGATGAATGACTGATTTAGCTATTGGTTCCTGCAGGATACTTGGCTTGTAAGCTTTTCTGTAGATTGTAGTGTGATGTGCATATTTACACTTTATTAGCCATCTTAACTTAATGTAACAGTCTACTGGATGTCATTTCTAAAATATCCCCCAAGGAAATCCAATAAAGATAGGCATGTGGCTGATAAACGTTCCAGCAGTGAAATTTTAGCACTGCTGTTCATTGGTGGGTGGTTGAGAAAATATTTATCTAGTCTAATGTTTCCATGGATAAATAGTTTTATAGCATTACATAATCATCTTTTTAACATAAATTTTCAGGTTTCTGTTTGCATATTTGTCTTCCAACTCATAGGGACTTCTCACTGGAAATCCTTGGATTGGTAATTCAGCAATACTTGGTTGACCCCATATTTTCCACCTCTTCTAATATATTTTGGAGTAAGACATAGAGACTTTGGGGCTGGGTTAGAACATACGTAGGTAAAAGTAGTGGACTTTGTGTCAATAAAAACAAAAAAAATTACAGAATTTATTTTTCTCTGAGCAGTGAATATGTGGGATTTCAACATTAGGCTGACTAAGGTTTTCAAAGCAGGGAGAATTTGAGTGACTCCCTTTTAAGACTTTAACTATAATATTTAAACTCTTCTAATGTTGAGGCTATATATACAGTAATTAGTATCCAGATTTTTCCTCCAATGTTATTTTCTTTCTCTTTCTACATCTATGTAGACCTCAAAAGTTACTTAAAAACTTACAGTAGTCCACTTAATTGAATGATATTTTGTTTCTGGAAGAATGGGTTTATGATTTATTTCTGGACTTGTTCTGAATTGAAACTACTTTTATCATGTAACAAAGCAGTAGGACATTGCATCTAGGCATAGTTTTTGAAAGTAGTGCCTCAGATCCAACTTACTAAATTTAGATGGTCCTGCAAATTGCAAAATTAAGTCTGGCCCACTGCCACAAACAGCAGCTGACAATAACCAAGACAGAATCATATGAGATTCTTCAGATGCTGATCTTCCTAGGGTATGAACATGTTAGTTTAATGCAAAGTTTGTTTGTACTGTTATAACTGGATCTAAATACTATTCTTAGGAGAGCAGAACCTAGAAATGAACTTCAGATATAACAGGTAAACACACACCTGGATTTTCCAGGCCCAAAAAGGCCAGTTACATTTATGAGCATAATCTTTTTGCATTCAGCTTTTTTCGTGCATATACAGGTGAAAGTCGAAAAATTAGAATATCGTACAAAAGTTCATTTATTTCAGTAATGCAACTTAAAAGGTGAAACTAATATATGAGATAGACTCATTACATGCAAAGCAAGATAGTTCAAGCTGTGATTTGTCATAATTGAGATGATTATGGCTTACAGCTCATGAAAACCCCAAATCCACAATCTCAGAAAATTAGAATATTGTGAAAAGGTTCAATATTCTAGGCTCAAAGTGTCCCACTCTAATCAGCTAATTAAGCCATAACACCTGCAAAGGGTTCCTGAGCCTTTAAATGGTCTCTCAGTTTGGTTCAGTAGGAATCACAATCATGGGAAAGACTGCTGACCTGACAGTTGTGCAGAAAGCCATCACTGATACCCTCCATAAGGAGGGAAAGCCTCAAAAGGTAATTGCAAAAGAAGTTGGATGTTCCCAAAGTGCTGTATCAAAGCACATAGAAAGTTATGTGGAAGGGAAAAGTATGGAAGAAAAAGGTGCACAAGCAGCAGGGATGACCGCAGCCTGGAGAGGATTGTCAGGAAAAGGCCATTCAAAAGTGTTGGGGACTTTCACAAAGAGTGGACTGAGGCTGGAGTCAGTGCATCAAGAGCCACCACACACAGACGGATCCTGGACATGGGCTTCAAATGTCGTATTCTTCTTATCAAGCCGCTGCTGAACAACAAACAACGTCAGAAGTGTCTTACCTGGGCTAAAGAAAAAAAGAACTGGTCTGTTGCTCAGTGGTCCAAGGTCCTCTTTTCTGATGAGAGCAACTTTTGCACCTCATTTGGAAACCAAGGACCCAGAGTCTGGAGGAAGAATGGAGAGGCACACACTGCAAGATGCTTGAAGTTCAGTGTGAAGTTTCCACAGTCTGTGTTGATTTGGGGAGCCATGTCATCTGCTGGTGTTGGTCCACTGTGCTTCATTAAGTCCAGGGTCATTGCAGCTGTCTACCAGGAGATTTTGGAGCACTTCATGCTTCCTTCTGCAGACGAGCTTTATGGGGATGCTGACTTCATTTTCCAGCAGGACTTTGCACCTGCCCACACTGCCAAAAGAACCAAAGCCTGGTTCAATGACCATGGGATTACTGTGCTTGATTGGACAGCAAACTCGCCTGACCTGAACCCCATAGAGAATCTATGGGGCATTGCCAAGAGAAAGATGAAAGACATGAGACCGAACAATGCAGAAGAGCTGAAGGCCACTATTGAAGCATCCTGGTCTTTCATAACACCTCAGCAGTGCCACAGGCTGATAGCTTCCATGCCACACAGCATTGAGGCAGTAATTGCTGCAAAAGGGGCCCAAACCAAGTACTGAGTACATATGCATGCTTATACTTTTCAGAGGTCCAATATTGTTCTATGTACAATCCTTGTTTTATTGATTGCATGTAATATTCTAATTTTCTGAGATTGTGGATTTGGGGTTTTCATGAGCTGTAAGCCATCATCATCTCAATTATGACAAATCATGGCTTGAACTATCTTGCTTTGCATGTAATGAGTCTATCTCATATATTAGTTTCACCTTTTAAATTGCATTACTGAAATAAATGAACTTTTGCACGATATTCTAATTTTTCGAGTTTCACCTATATAGACTAGATTTTTCAGCTCCAGTTTCATGCACTTTTTCTGATCATTCTCTGTTAAATTGATCACAAATATTCTAAGATGCTGAAGTGCTGTGATGAAATATGCAACATTAAAAATAAAAAGACCATGGGAGATCTGTCCACCGCCTTAATTTGCTAGGTTTATCTTCTGTTATTAGTATTTAATGGCATCAGATCTGATGGTGTGTGAAATATTCACCTCTCTGTTTGATAAATATTTCTGCCATGGAGATCCCTCTAACTCCCAATAAAATAAGCTGATGCCCGGCTTTTATGTCATCTTCCTTCAGGTAAAGCGGCAGGATGCCGTCCATGTCCATGTTTTGAGAAAGGTGATTATTCTGAGTTTATAAATTAGCATCATTCTTGCTATAGTTTCATAAGGAGTCAACAGATACTCACTTGCAGGGGATATTTAATCCATGCTGGGTTGTTGATAGCAAATTGAGCCTTATCCTCTTTTTTAATAAACCTAATTGTTAAGGAGAGAAAAATAAAAGGTGATAGAAAAAAACTTCTTATATTGAACTGAGATATATCTTTCTCCATAGTTGGTGGTTCGTGTAGCTTTAAATTTAAACTTTAAAAAGTTTAAATAACTTTGTATTCTTGGTCTCTTCCGTTATCCCTGTCTGTGTACTGTGCTGGCCAGTTTTATTGCAGTTCCTATAATTTTATTGTTACCTGAAAGGAAATGTTGATATGTTCAGCATCGTTGAGATATTTTATTCATTTAAAAAAATGGGGGGGGGGGGAATCTCTTCAGGATTTTCAGTATAATAATCAAACTACTAAAACAAGAGGACTACATTTCAAAAACAGTTTGGAAAAATAATTGAGATTGGGTAGGCATCATAGAAATACATTAACTGACCTCTAGGTATTTGAATTTATATTAACTAGTTCATAGTTCAATAGAAATCAGCAGTAGTTGTTAATAGTAGTTAGCAGTTATTGTTAAGCTTTTATTATTTGGAGTAGGTTGTATATTTCAGGAAGATTTCATCTCAGTGATAAAGACCATAGAATGCATAAGGTGCCAGAACAACCTCTAATATAGCCAGGTATAGAAGGAAAAATTCCAGCCCAAAATTCTGGATCATTTCCAGATAGTATAGGATTATTTTTGACTTAGTTTATTGTTGGAATTCAACCACTGTAGTTCCAAAATAAGTTTATGACTTTGTGTATTGTTTGAGTCTAGTTGCTAGAATATCTTGGGCCAATCATTCTAAGGTTATAGATTTTTGCGACACAAAAAGAACAATAAGTGCTGCCCTGAACATCTTGGAGAAAAGGTGGGATAAAAATTAAATAATTATATATGAAGATTATATGTGAAGATTATATGTGAAGATTATATTGATAATCATAATTTTTTTCATTGAAATAAATAGGAGCAATACAACTGCCATATTTTTATGCAGAAAAAATATTTGATTTGCCCTTAAAGTTTTGATTTTGGATGCAGCATTTCGATCTCAATTGTTGCATATATAAATGTGGAATTGAGAAGAAGTAATGAATATTTCACCATCATTGATTTATCAGAATTTACAGCACTTAGTTCATCACTCTGTTGGTCTTTTCCCTCTGATTGTGATTGAAGTATGGTGTAGCAATTATATTTCAGCATTATCTAGGAAATGGAAGGAATAAAGTTCAGAAGAAAAATGTTATGCTAGGGAACATGAATAGATGAATGGGAATGAAATAAGAGAAAACAGAAAAAGTGGTCTGGTCATTTGAAGACCCAAAAATCAGTAGGAAGATGACTGGCAAATATCTGTTTGGAAGAAAGTTCTGGTTTTTTTTTTATGCATAAGTCTTTCCTTTCATGCACATAGCAAAGGAATGGCTCCAGTTGAGTGGATCCTCTTTTGGGTGTAACATTATCACATTTGGAAACCAGCTTACATTTTATATATTGGGTTGAATTTTTAAAATGTTGCATAGGTTTTTTTTTTAATTTATTGCTGGTTTTCGTTCTATGTCAAAGAACAAAATAACACCAGAGCAGTGGTGGAATTCAACCAGTTCGGCCCAGTTCTGGCGAGTCAGTAGGAGCAATGAACAGCAAAGACCAAACCGGTTCTCTTCACCGCTCTGCTGTTGGGCCCACCCGCCCGCCCGGGCTCCCATGCTCACTTAGATCTGCTGAATTTGAAGTGCAGCTGCTTTGCATGGCACAGAATAGTGCCGCGCGGCAGCTGCTGAAGTGACCGGGATTGTGCAGGGTTGTAGGAAACAAGTTAGACCATCTCTGCGCCTGCGCAAACGCCTCTGCACCTGTGCAAAGTGCACATTTGGTGCGCACGTGCACGCAAAGCACACCCACCAAGCTACACCCACTGAACCAGTGGCAACAATATTTGAATCCCACCACTGACCCAGAGTTAACATTGTTTGAATTGGGTGGTCCTATAAACCCCATAAATAAATAAATAAACAAACAGACAAACAAACAAACAAATAAATAAATAATAGAGTTGAATTATGGAAGGTTTTGTGAGACTTTAGAGTTGAAATTTGGTTGCTAAGTATGATTAAGAATAGCATACAATGCATGTAAGGCATGAGTGAGTATATATAGAATTTTTAACAAATGGTTCAACATTGAATGAGATTAAGCCAAGGATGTGTAATAAGTTCTGAATTCCATTTTTATAACTATAAGGAACACTTATGAAGATGGTAGAAATATATTGATTGGGAAAGTATCTGTATTTTGCATATACAGTTTGTTGTTGATTGGGGATTCAAGTAATTTTCATCAAATGTTACTATATAGTATGCTCCAATGGAGCATGGAGCTAAAAATTAATGCATCAAAGACAAGGTATTTGTCTCATAGGAAAAATGAAGAAGCCGTATATTTTCACAAAGCATTAAAGATAGGGAAAATTGAGCATTAAAGATGGGAAAATTGAGAACTTTTAAGATGTGAAATGAGGGAATAAATGCATGTTATAGAGTCTGTTGTGAGAAATGAATCTTGTTTAATGAAATGAAATGAAACATGAATATAAAAGCATGTATCTGCCCACTATGTTTTATGGAAATGAGAGTTGGTATGTCAAGAGAAACATAAGAGTCAGTTGAATGGAGTGGGAATGGTGTGTTTAGGCAGTGTATGTTGTAAATAAAAAAGGAATTAGGATTAAGAATGAATGAGCGCTAATTGTACTCTATATGGCTTGAATTTAAAAGTGAATGATCAATGTGAAAAAAATGTGGAGATGAGTTGTTCTTATAAAGAGAGTAAACGGGGATTAAATTGCAAAAGAAATAGATGAATAAACAATGAACAGTTGAAAAGGGAGACTGAGCAAGTCATGGCTGAAGCTGTGAAATCTTGAAAGAGATGCAAAGTTTAAAGAATAAAAGGCAACCTTTGAAGAGATTGGCAGAGGCAAGGATGGTCTGTAGGACAAAAAGATATGGAGGGTATAGTGGATGATATGGGTATTTTAATCAGCTAACTCTTTATATCTTGTTTCATGCATTTAATCCCAGTGGCTGTTTATTCCTTTTATCCTTACCTCAAAGGATATGGACATATAGGCTATGGGTTCGGAAAACTGAACTGGTTCCTTTTTAAATGACCAAAAATAGTTACAAAGTTCAGTTTTATCACCTTTACAACTATTGTAAAAAATTATAGAGCTGAAATAAATATTTTTAATTATAATTTTGGTTCTCTATGGATAGAGAAATAAGGGAGAAAATAGAACTGCAAGAAAAAGCATTTGCAACCAGCCTGCCTTCCATTGAGGACCTGCACTGGTCAGAAGAAGGACTAAAAAATATCTACAGATCCCTCGTATCCTGGACATAAATTGTTTCAACTTCTCTCCTCGGGATGCTGCTACAGGGCAATCCATGCCAAAACAACCAGACACATGGACTGTTTTTCCCTCATGCCATCGTTTTGCTGAACAGCTAAATCTCTGTTCTCTCTTGCAGCAAATGGCAAATGTTCTTGATTTGATTGGGGTCATATTATTATTTGTTATTTAAGCTCTCAGTTATGTTTGACTCTTGGCAACTGTATAAGCAAGTGTTCTCCATGCTATCCTGTCAAGCACATGGGTTTTTTTTTTCCAGTTGTTGGATGTTCATCTTTGTATCAGTTATGATGGTCTCAAGCCAAGCCAGCGTGTTCTTTGCTTGATCCTTTTTCTTGTTCCACTAACCATTCCTAGCACCATTGACTTCTCCAATGAATTTGCACACATTGCCAGAATAGTCTAGTCTTGTGATTTTGGCTTCTAGTGATGTGTCTGGTTTTATAGAGTTGGTATTATTCATAAAATCAGTGATGTCACTGGATTTTGTGGGCCTCTTTGCTTTGAATCCTATAGTAGTGATATTTGTGGATGAAACCAATCTATGTAACCATCAAGAAGGCATGGCCAAGAGACGTGGAAGAAACTGCTTTGTTTTCTTCCTCCTGTACTTGACTCTTCCCACATATTCAATTTGGTGTGGCCTATATATAGCTCTCTTCATTTCCTACCTTGCAGAATTATGCTAGTTTGGGTTCCACAGTTGATATATAAGCAGGACTGTAAAAAACTATGGTTCTGGCTATTAAAAAGCAGCATGAAGGTATGGAAGGGAACCCACATGCTGCTGAGGGAAGTATTCAGTGTCTTGGAAGTGATTGTCTGGCCAAAGTTTTTGCTTTTTTAAAAAAAGAATTCAAGACAAAACCTGGGTGAGGAACATGTGAAAAATGCTTGGCTTCTCTTTATTGCAGATCATATTTTTGCTTTAGTAAGTTTCTCTTAGCTAACAGTTTGTCTTCATTAGCTGTTCTGTGTTCACTTTACCTTCCCACTTGCCTACTATCATGCTGGTGCAGTGACAGATCTTAATTATCTCCTGCAAGGATACCTAGGTAATTTACATATGTGCGTACAGTATAGTCTAGGATGAGGAAGTGACCATTCAGCATTTTAAAAAACCATACAGGGAACAAAGTATCTTTGCTATATGGTCAAAAATGCAAAAAACAAACAAACACCAGATGATGATGAAGAAGAAGACAAGTAAAAATGTACCCATATGAAGCAAAACCATCCATTAAAGCAATGAAAAATGAACACCTGATGCTATGCATTTTGATAAATATTGTAATTATGCTGCTTTCTGCTTTTGTAAAACAGATCTAACTATTGCCGTTGAATAAATATTTCTCTTTACTGATTGGCCTTGCCTGCTAAGGGGTATAGAATCATTATTCCACAACATTGGTACGGTAGTGTGTTTGTTGTTTTTGTTTAAAAATAAAGTTGTCTTGCAATTTGACATTAACCTACTGTGTCATTGAATCTCTTCTAGCTTATTTGAAATTTTAAATTACTCTTCAATTATCTCAGAGTAAATTGGATGGCTTCTTGCAATTCTTGAAGGTAAAAAAAAATCCCAAATTAAAAGTGCTGCCCCAACTGAAATTTGCCATCAGATTTAAGCTTAATTGAAAAGAATATGCAATATGTTTTGTGACCAGCTGCACTAATTTACACGGGACTATTCCATTCAGTTCTGGAAACATTAAATTTAAAACACCCATTAACGGTCAAATCTCTGAACTCCTCCCCCTCCCAATCTTCCTTGCTTACTTGGCGAGGGGAAAAGCAGCTCTAAAATGATGTTATTCTGACAAGGTTATTATGCATTTTGTGTGCCAAAGAGACTTCCATTAAGTTCGCAACCATGTAAGTGTTCCCACTGGAGTGGAGGGAGAAGAGTAAAACCTTCAGCTAAATGTTTTCAAGTTTTATTGCTGAGAAGGGGCCATTCTGCTTTTTTCATACAATTATTTTTTAGACAAGTGTGGTAATATAACCTATTGATCATTTTATCATTTTCTGTAAGGCCTTTGTATAACTAGCAGTAAGTCTAGGAAGATGTGGGCATTCTTGGTGGGGGTAGGAGTATCTTTGCTCAGAGTGCCTCATTCTGTTTTGATTCTGCCAGTTTAGAAGGAATAGGAAAATGGGTGAAAGTTCAAGGTACAAGATACACAGTTGTGCTTTCTCATGGGACTTTCCAAACTTTCCCATGAGACTTTCCGTGGCTGTATGATCTCACCCTAGCAAGGTAACATCTGGGACTTTCCAAGATTGTGTGTTCTCATGCTGGTGAAGTAATCTCCTGTTGAGGTCATTGTTTTCTGAATATGCATACTGTATATTTTGCTTGTGTGTTTTCTCAATAAATACTGCTACCTGAGTTCTCTCAGGGTTGGCATTTTCTCAGAGACAGTTCCCTGTGTCTCATTTCAATGTCAAACCACCATAAATGGTGACCCCGACGTGATAGCTTGGAAGGCTATCGTTTCCGCATCCTATACTCATCGTCGCGGACGCCGACTGGCCCTCATCTTCTTCGCTGGACGAAGATAGATTCTTTTCGTGAGTATGGGGAGATCTCTCGAAGGCTCAGAAAGAGCACATCAGGGAATTGAGAGGGATCATTGGGAATAGTTTTGGGTTTGGAATTGGCAGTAGGGGTTGTGCTGTAGGAAAGAAAGAAATTGAGGACTTACTACAGTATGTTTGGAAAAATATTAAGTCATATCCGGAGGGAGGTAGTATTAAAGTAGAGTCCTGGAAAAAGATAGGAAATTTTTGCACGAGGAACCTCGTGCCCCTTCTTCAATTTTGTTAACCTGGAGAGTGATTATGGATGCATTAGCTACTTATGAACAACCGCTCCTATCACCCCCGAAGAAGGTTTGCCGCTTTACCATGCGGTACGTTTGTTGCCGCCGACGGCACCTCCAGATAAATCTGGGGGACTGTCTAGCGCTAGAAATACTTTGTCAGAGGATAAGAGTTTACCTTTAAGGGTTCAGGTGGATGCAGTTACTGCAGCTATTCAAGAAGCAAAGAATAGAGGGGAATTATCAGGAGATGATTTGGTGGAGTTTGGAGTAGAAGTTCAACTTAATCCAGTAGAAATTGTCATGGATGCTGCATTAAATCCGCAGCGGGAGTGGAAGCCTTTACAGCTCAGAATTTTGAGGGAAGTTAAGCAAGCAGCAAAAGAATATGGTGTTAGAACGCCATATACTCAGGCATTGTTAGAAGCAGTTGGTTATGGAAATAAAATGATTCCGGCTGACTGGAAAGCTCTGTTGAATATGATTTTAACTCCAGCTCAATATTTGGTGTTAGATCAGAAATGGAGACAGCTGGCAGTCCAGAGGGGAACAGCAAATGTTACCCCAGATCAGCTTTATGGAGCTGGTAATTTTACAACAGTGGAACAACAGAGAGATGGTATGCCTGAGGAAGGGTTCATTCTTCTCCCACAAATAATTTTTCAAGCCATAGGGTCTCTCCCTGACGGCGAAGGTGGTGAGAAGACCTTTACTAACATCAAACAAGGGAACAATGAACCCTATGAAAATTTCATTAGCAGACTGAAATTGGCTATTGAAAGACAAATTGATAATCAATTCGCCCAGAAAGAGTTGCTTTTTAAGTTAGCAGTAGAACAAGCTAACACAGATTGCAAAAAGATTTTAAATCCACTTATAGCAAGTGGGGAGAGAGAAATCGCAGATTTGATTAATGCATGTAGGAAGGTTGGGAGTCAGTCTTTTAACATGGAAACTTTAGCTCTGGCTTTACAAACAGGACATGCTCAAAAGGGGAATTGTTTCAATTGTGGGAAGCCTGGACATTTTAAAGCGCAATGTCGGGCTCCTGGAGGAGGTCAAAGTCAGCAAAATAAGAGATCAATGGGACAGGGTGTTCGTCCTAAATCAGTGTGCCCAAAATGTAAGAAAGGATACCATTGGGCATATCAGATGCTCCTACAGTTTTTACTGATGGAGGGAAAGTTTTTGGTGCTTGTGTTTGGAAAGATACATCTGGAATTTGGCATACAAAAGTGACTTCAGAGCAGAAGTCTGCCCAGCAGGCAGAACTTGCTGCTGTAGTTTTGGCTTTTCAAAATTTTCACAATCAGGATTTTAATTTAATAGTGGATTCATTGTATGTGTATAATTTGTTACCCTTTGTAGCAGGTTCTTATTTGTCTCCTGGAATATCACCTGATATTTTAAGATTGCTTTTGTTGTTACAAGGATGTTTGGAGCAGCGTGTGAATGTGTGTTTTGTTGCTCACATGCTACGCTCAAGACCATGTTGACTAAATTAAATAAAAAAGGAGGGAAGCTCCTGGGGCTTCCGGCGATTCAAGATCAATTAAATCTAGCTTTGTATACTTTAAATTTTTAAATTTGTCTGGTAACCCCCTCAGCGCGGCCAGCAGGCATTTTTCTTCTCCTTCTACAGATGCGGTGAGACCTCGGGTGTTGGTGCGGTTCCTTCCGGATCCAGCATGGGTTCCTGCTGAGCTGATAACGTGGGGACGTGGTTATGCAGCAGTTGAACATCTTGGTCAAATTCGTTGGGTTCCTGGTCGGTGTGTTCGGCCTGATCATTCGCAGGCACCTGTGAAGGAAGTTTCGGAGGAGCAGGATGGCGCATCTGTGGTTCCTGATCCTGCTGATTCTGCCTAATCTGTCCTGGGCTGCTCGGGTGCGGAGAGAGCAGCGACAGTATGTTCAGCGTGCCGGAGATTTGGGCGATGATTTGTGGACAGATAATAATTACATTAAAGATTTGCGCACAACTGCCAAAAACTTGAACATCACCAATTGTTGGTTGTGTATGCACCTTCCTGGGAGAGTGGGAGAAGGACTAACATTGCATGGAGTGCCTTTTGAGGAAAAAGATTTAATAAAGAATGCAACCTGGAGAAAACAGTTGTCTTGTGCTACAACAGAGCAATTCCAGATCCTAACCATGGGAGGTAATCTATGGACACAAATTTCTCGAGGTCTTATCCCGCCTTTGGGAATTGCTATGAACTATAGAGATATTCATATTTTAAATAATTTTACTGTTGCTATGTTTAATGATACTATAAAGAATATTAAGATGATTAATGTAGAAATGTCTGAAATTCGTACAGTTACTTTGCAAAATCGATATGCTTTAGATATTATGTTAGCTGCCCAAGGAGGAGTTTGTGCTTTAATTCATTCACATTGTTGTGTTTTTATACATAATTATGAGCCAAACATTACAAAGACTGTTCAGGACATGGAAGATCGTATTGCTCAGCATCAATCTGGAGCTGATGGGTTTAATGCATCATTCTGGGACAGTCTGTGGTCCTGGCTTCCTGATGGATCATGGTTTCGCTCCTTATTGCAAGGGTTGTTATTATTATTGCTATATGTATCTTATTATGTTGTTTTATTCAATGTATTCCTAATCTATTACAAATGTGTACCTCAGTCTTCCGGCGTGAGGGATCAGGTCATGAGGGAACTGTATACTATGCCACTAAAACACCCCTATCTTTGAATAAATAAAAAAGGAGGGAATGTGGTAATATAACCTATTGATCATTTTATCATTTTCTGTAAGGCCTTTGTATAACTAGCAGTAAGTCTAGGAAGATGTGGGCATTCTTGGTGGGGGTAGGAGTATCTTTGCTCAGAGTGCCTCATTCTGTTTTGATTCTGCCAGTTTAGAAGGAATAGGAAAATGGGTGAAAGTTCAAGGTACAAGATACACAGTTGTGCTTTCTCATGGGACTTTCCAAACTTTCCCATGAGACTTTCCGTGGCTGTATGATCTCACCCTAGCAAGGTAACATCTGGGACTTTCCAAGATTGTGTGTTCTCATGCTGGTGAAGTAATCTCCTGTTGAGGTCATTGTTTTCTGAATATGCATACTGTATATTTTGCTTGTGTGTTTTCTCAATAAATACTGCTACCTGAGTTCTCTCAGGGTTGGCATTTTCTCAGAGACAGTTCCCTGTGTCTCATTTCAATGTCAAACCACCATAGACAAGATGGAAATTCCCAGAACCCCATGCTGCACTTAATATATCTGCCATGTTTTAGCCAATACCTTGTCCTAAGTTTAATAAGCTATTGAAGTTCTCATCTGTTGATATTGTCACAGTCTGACTGCTACTAAAGAGATGATAAGATTCATGGAAGTACTTTCGACATTAAAAATAGGATGGGTCGTATGTATCTCTTTTCCCCAAATTATAAAGAATTTTACTTTTTAAAATCAACGTTTTCCCCCCTCATTAGCTCATGAGACTTTTTTTGAATTAGTTTTTATTTGATTATAATCTATGTTAGTGCTGTTTCATTGTCTGTAGGATTTCTACAGTCTGTACTTCAACTGCGGTTATTTATTTTATTGTATTATAAAATTATGCATTATGTATTACTGTATTATATTATTTTAGTATTATATTACTGTATTGTATATTTACTGCATTATAAAAGTATGCATTATGGACAAGAAAAGACAAGAAGGGAGAATGTACAGAGAGCATATGTTATTATGATTCTTGTGCTGTAAGTAATAAGTGAGTTACAAATGACTTTTTTAAACTATCAAAACGAATTATCTTCCTCCCTTTGGGCATGGCATAGCTGATATAAATGGGGTAATTTTCTGGTACTTAAGACATATACATCTGTTAGGAATAACCATAGTTACCTAACGTTGTTTGGGTAAATAATATATAAACCATGATAGCAAAGTTTAAATGTGTTCTTCACTTTAAACTCTAAATCAGGGTCCCCAACCACCGGTCCGCGGACCGGCACCGGTCCGTGGAACAAGTCCTACCGGGCGCTGGCTTATAGCGCCGCCATCTTGTTTTGATGAAAAAGTGCTTCCGGTGAGCTTTTCCGGTAGAAAGCTCACCGGAAGCACTTTTTCATCAAAACAAGATGGCGGCGCCAGCTGATGTCGGTACCGGGCCGTGCCATAAAAAAGGTTGGGGATACCGGGCCGCGGCGTAAAAGGTTGGGGATCACTGCTCTAAATGATATAATTTGGGTGCGGTTGAGAAACTGCCATAAGAGGGAACTAGAGAACCTGGATTGCTACTGGATTGATGGTTGATTGTTCTGCGTGTTCCCTGTTGCTGACGTCGAAGGAGGAAAGAGTTTTGAATGCTGCATATCTAATCTACTGTGAGAAGATATTTACTGGACTGATTTATGGATTGACATTGTAAGTTAACTGACCTTTTTTTTGAAACTGGATTTTTGCAATTGAACAATCTCCGGACTGAACTGACTGAACTCTAGTGAATGATATTTGGACTGTTTGACCCTGCTAAACTCTTAATGGAATAAACTATTTAACTAAGACAGTGTATCCGTTTTTACTGAGTGTGTAAACTAAAAAACGCTTTCTCTCATATTTGCCTGACTGCCTGACTGCTGTGCACATTCTGCTAGGGTATATCCCTAACAACATCCTTCAGAGGTGACATCATAGGACAAAGATTGTGTGACTAACATTGTCTTTCCTTGTTTTTTTTTCCCACTTAGGTCTCATCACTAAAAATCTTAGACAACAAAGACGGACAAAGCCTAGTCCTGCTGCTTAAGCCCTTTTCCATTATGTGATAGAATTATCTAATCAAATGGCTCTTTTTGTTGTTGGCAATTAGTATGAGCAACTACCCTCCATTTAATCTCTTGTAGTTCTTTACATAATTGGTCTCAAGCCTTTAAAAAAAGGTACTTTATAAGACAAACTAATTGGGAAATATTGGTTATAAGCCAAGGTTATGAATCAGCAATTGCTGCTATTGAGTGAGGAAAATGAGGAGGCAAAGAAGCTGCCAAACTACCTAAATGGAGGTCAACAACTGTTAAAAGGAAATACACCCCAGGCCAACGCAAAGACTGTCTCTCCAATGGCAATACAGGCCCATATAGAAGATATCAGAGAAAGGGAGGCACCACATAGGATGGGTCATATACAACAGAGGAAAGGGAATAAATCTCAGCATATGACAGGGAGCACTCAGCAGCAGTGGGATGAAAGAGAGGGTCCAGAGAAATCTGTAGAGGTACAAAAAACAACAACAACACTGCACCACTTGTAACTCTTGATGTACAACAGCACTGGAATCACAATGGAAAGATATCATCTGTGCCTGCAAAGAGGATTCCCCAGAATGTAAAAAAAAGGACATTTTGCCTCCATGTGTCACTATGCAGCTAGAAGAGAATCTAGGAGGAGAAATGTCACTTGAGAATATCCATTGGCATTTTTCCAACACGCCTAAGAATATATCTCCCACGAAGCAGGAGGCACAACATGGGGAAGAGATAATAGCTGCTGAAATGAAACAGCAGCAAGCAGAGGAAAGGGCCTGGGTTGGATTCTAAGCATGTCCACCAAGAGGCAAAAGAGTCCGTTCTAAAAGAAACCCTACCACAGCCGCTTAGGTGGAAGTGGAACACAAAGCAGTTGATGCTGGAAAAGCTTTTGCAGGAAGAGCAAAAAGAAAATAAAGAAAATGGTCACTGAGAAGAAACTGCATAATAAGACCCCAAATGCAGAATCAACAGGAACATTAAATGCTCATCTATGGAATGAAAATGAGGAAGATTAAAAAAAAAAGTTTAGAGTTGTTACAGAAGAATTTTCTTGATCCACAACTAGTTTAACTCAAGGAGCACAAAGATACTGGTAGAAGTAAAGAAACCTGGGAAAGAACAAATAATTTATAAGAAACAGAAAAGGGATGTACCTAACTATTTTGTTGCAATACCAGTAACAAATGACCAGGTAAGTGATTAAATATGGCTTAATTATAGAAATTAAGAAATTTACAAACAGAGCCTTTGTCTCCGATTAGTGCCTGGTCTGTTACCAAAAAAGGTGAATTTTATTCATAATCAATTGTCCATATAGTCCCAGCCCTCTTAGCAGGAAAGACATTATTATGGTTGGTCCCCAAGCCAACTAGTGGGCGTCTATTCTGAATGGAGAAATAGACATGAGTGGATTCTGACTGATCATTATCCACAGGGGTGGGATTCAAAATTTTTAACAACCAGTTCTGTGGGCATGGCTTAGTTGGTGGGCGTGGCTTGGTGGTCATGTGACTGGGTGGACATGGCTTGGTGTTCATGTTATTGGCTGGGTGTGGCCAACTCATATCACTCACATCGAGGCACGCATCTCATCTCCTGGCCTCTCATGATTGTGGGGATGCTGCAACAGTCGTAAGTGTGAAAAATGGTCATAAGTCACTTTTTTCAGTGCCATTGTAACTTTGAATGGTCACTCCACACAAGCAAAGTACCAGCAAAGGAGGGGGGAAAAACTCCAGAGAAGTTCCTGAGACAGGAAGTCTAGTCCTGCCAAGAATGTAATAAGGGTTAACGGAGATGCAGTTTCTATAAGTAACACCAGAATGTTTCCTTCCTGCCTTCCTTACAGGATTAGGCCTGTAATTTCTTCTAAAAACCAGTTCTCCAAAGTGCTTAGAATGTTAACAACCGGTTCTACCAAATAGGTGCGAACTGGTAGAACTGATTATCCAGAAACAGATGTTGCACATTAAAAAAGCTATATTACCCAGTATCCACAGCAAAGTGCACGATTAAAGTATTTTGTCTATAAAGCTGAAACATTGGCTTTCCTACAAAGATGTTATGTAAGTGATTGACTAATCTTGCTTTACATTGTGAGATAAGAAAGAGATTAACAAAATAAGCAGTCCAATGTGTTGCAGAATTAGAAATTACTATCTCTGTATATTGTGTAGTCTGTTACTCTGTAGTTGAACTGGCAGCAGTCTGGTAACACCTTTGATAAAATATCCACTTGGTTTCAGAAAAAAATAAATAAAGAATTGACAGTTGCCGGGAATGGAGAACTCAGAATTATGGAAGAGGTATCAGAATCTGAGTGTCCTCCATTAATTAAATTAGAATTACTCCTATGAAAATGGCTGATAAACACTTATATGCTTGCCAACTCATTCATTTCTCAAACATTTCCACCTATGAGGGTACCATGTAGTGTTTTATACAGGGAAATATCCAGGATTATTTGTATGTTGGTTTTTCTCTCTCGTTCTAAATCAAATGATTGGTCCATTTGTTGTGCCGCTTTCTGAATCTCAAAAGTCTCTCAGTCCTTTGTCCTATTTGTGTTAAAGTTGATGATCTGATCCACACTTCCTACTTACAAGTTGGGGACAGTTCACCCAATACCAGAAGATTGTACTATAAGGCCTTTGAAGTCCTTTCCAATCTTATGGATTCTGTTCTATGAATTTACTTGCTCTGGATCCAAAATACTGTATAATTCTTTCTTCTCTGCTGGCAAGAGCAGGAAAAACTGATCCACCTGTTATGCTTTTTTTTGATCTACTGCTTTCATTCCAGCTGGCCAGTTTTCATTCTCTGTTTCCAAAGACAATTTCATACTGAGCTGCTGGACTATCAGTCATGAAAGGCTGGATCATTGGGAATATTTTTTTTTGGGCAGGGGAGGGCAGGGTGAAACAAAAATGGATCAATGAAACACTGCCCATTTCTTTCTTTCTTTCTTTCTTTCTTTCTTTCTTTCTTTCTTTCTTTCTTTCTTTCTTTCTTTCTTTCTGTTCAGCAAAAAAGGATAAAATACTAATTTCCTTTCTTTTTTATTTATTTATTTATATTTTTGCTGGCTTAGTTGACAAGCGTTCTATGTTTCTAGGCCAAATGAAAGAAAGAATCAGGAAAGGATTGTCTTTTGAGGACTCCTGAAAAACAATTCACCCACAGAAGGAAAGGAAGTAGAGCAGGGGTGTCCAATCTTGGCAACTTTAAGACTTGTGGACTTCAACTCCCAGCTTTGCTGGCTGAGGAATTCTGGGAGTTGAAGTCCACAAGTCTTAAAGTTGCCAAGGTTGGACACTCCTGAAGTAGAGCTTGCTTTCTTGGCATGTTTGAGAAAGAAAAATAGCCTTTCTGACAATTCCCTTTTCAATACTATTTTTAATTATAAAATTTTTGTCAGGCTTTCTTTCTTTCTTTTACGGCGTCCAGGGATGCTAATATGGTGTTGAATAAGAATAGCCTAGTCTTCATTCAGTCTTCCAGGCTCAGGGTATACCCTGAGTGTTAGTCTAAATAGGCAGGGAGGCGGTTGCTTTAGGCCTGGCTCTATACTGAAATGCTTATTGGAAGATTGGAAGACAACCAATCTAGGGCCACGTCTATATATGCTATGAACATAGCAAGGAGGTCTCCACCAGATTTGGTGGGCTCTGCTTGATCTGTTCCTTATTATGTGAAGGGATGATTGAGAGCTGTATTAGTGGTAATTAAGTGTTTCAATTTACTGTTTATTGTTATTATTGAATTATTGATTATTTTGTAGAATGTATTGCTGCTTCTAGTGTTTCAGAAGCTACTCAAGTGAAGACAGTCAAGTTTGTTACTGTCATATTTTACTTAGAGTTCTTTATATTGCTTTCATTGCAGGTTTTGTCATGAATTGTTTACTTTAGTTTTTATGATATATAAGTAAAATTTACTGTTGTGCTATAATTTTTATCTGGTATTGATAAAAAATTTAATTTATTTACATTTACCCCAGAATATTTTAACCATTATGGAAATTTTTGCTGATTGTTTTGTAAACCACAGTTTATATTGTTTTGATGGTATATTAGTAGAACAAAGAAATGAATAAATCATACATTTTGCTGATTCAGGATGAGTTGGTACTATAGATTGCATAAGCATACGGAGGAAATTTGCCTGTAATAAATTTCTAATCAAATTGTGTGAATGAATAGGGTAACCTATGCAAATCAGTTTTCAAAAATTTGATGACCATCCCAGGAACTGTCTCCTTCTTCTATTTGGAGTTAAAAGATAGATATCCTTTCCTTTTGTCAAATCTACCCATTTTGCCCTGAGACCCACCATATTTTTTAATATTCCATGTTCTGCAGTCCTGAGTTTTTATTCTGATAACACCAATTTATTTTTCCACTTTCTTTCTTAGGTAGTAAATGAACTGAATAATACTTGGTAGCAATTTTGATAAGTATTGCCCATTATAGATGCGTACATTTATCTTATTTTATGTGGAACGTAGGAGAGCTACTTTAAATTGCAGTTTTGAATGCGAATGGAAATTGCTGAGATCCAAAATTCTATAGTGTTGCAGAGATCTAGAATTATGACTTTTTTTTTTACAGCATGTGTAATATTACACCTGCCTGGAATGTATTAAAATAGAAAAATCCTTTCCTTCACTACAGTGGCTGGTCTCGGCAGCTACTATGACTGTATGGTCTTAGTAAATGATTGGTTTAAGGTGGTCTCTACAGATATGCCTATATGAGTTCCAAATCACATTTTGCCCATTAAATCTTGATCTCTGGATAGCTTTACTAATTTTTCCCCTTAAAATAAAGAGTTCTGGGTTATTGATCAGTATTTTGATTTCTTGGTGTAAATCCTATGATGAGATATCCTTGCCTGCCATAATTGAAATAACTCTTGATGGGCTGTCTACTAAAACAAAGGAAAGCTGTGACATACACTTGAAAGAACACCTGGAAGCCTGTATTAGTGGAGTCTGTCTGGAAAGAACAAAGAGTGTTTATTCATAGAGAATATGCACGTGTAACACTTTTAACCACTAACTAGGTGATTAGAGGACTGGTAACAATAACAAAGAGTTAGACCAGGTGTCTGGCTGGAGAATTCTGGAAGTTGAAGTCCACAAGTCTTAAAGTTGTCAAGTTTGGAGACCTCTGTGTTATACATTCTGCATACCTCAGCTAGAAGTTAGAAATAGGGATGGCCTGGAGCAAATAGAATGTGTATTAGATAACTCCTGGAGCATTCATTATCCAAGGCTTAGGAGTAGGAACGGCTAGAGGCCAATAGAACACATGGTTAGATCACTACTAAAATGTTTATGAGATATTTCTTATATATCCTGCCTTGGCCTGCCTTCTGTTTTAATGAAATTGTATAAAGCTCTCTTAATTCTTTGTTCTGGATCCTGGCATTTTGCTGGCTGGGACCCTTTTTGCTGAAGCACTTCAATAAAAAGAAACAAAACCTGCACCTCATGTCTGGTGCTCCTCATCAGTTTCAGCATCAGGCTCAGACCCAAATGGGAGACAACACACTTAAAGAAAAATAGAAATAGAAACAAACTTGTTTCTATAGAAACAAACTTGTTTCCTCATCTAATCCAATGTGATCTACAGTCAACATATCTCATGTTATCTATCAAGTTATATACCTGATCAGACTTTTTTTTAAAAAAAAATTGTTTCAATTAAATTGTGTCTAGCTATATAGATCAAAGGGACACGGTGGATCAGTGGCTAAGATGCTGACTTGTTGATCAGAAAGGTCAGCAGTTTGGTGGTCCGAATCCCTAGCACTGTGTAAAGGAGTGAGCTCCCATTACTTGTCCCAGCTTCTGCCAACCTAGCAGTTCGAAAGCATGTAAAAATGCAAGTAGAACAAAACAATAGGGACTACTTTGGTGGGAAGGTAACAGCATTCCGTGTGCCTTCGGCATTTAATCATGCTGGCCACATGAACACGGAGATGTCTTTGGACAGCACTGGCTTTATGACAGAGATGAGCACTGCCCCCTAGAGCCGGAAATGACTAACACGTATGTTTGAGGGGAACCTTTACCTTATATAGATCTGATAACATTCTTCAGAAATAAACACAGAAGATGACTACAACCCAGTTCTCCATACCTATTCCATGGAACAGGCAACGGAGAAGACATACTTCCTGGCTCCCTTTGGTTGAGCTTCTTCAGGAAAGACACCTAGTACATGACCAACATTAGTCAGTTTTGGTGGAATGAGTAGCAACAATCAAAGAGGAATGGTTCTGCAAGTAGCCTGGTCCTGTGGCATGAAGGATTGTATAAGTAACAAAATCTTGTAGCATACCAATTTTTAGTTGACAAGAGGTTTTTTTTTCAACTTTTCAGGAAACTAAATGAAATTTAGCAGAGCCACTTTCCTGCCTCCCCACAGTCTTGCATTTCTCTAACGTGGAAGAAAGATGTGTAAAAAAATGGAACTGCTTTAGAAGATCAGTAGTAATGTAATGTAGCTCATTAAAATGCCTATGTTACAATAACTGTTCAGATTACAGGAATTAATCTTTCTGCTGTGTTAATCAGGCAAAATTTGGATATGTTGTTTCCTGTAGGTCTGGGAATTTGGTTTTAAAAATTAAGAATTAATACATAAGCAAACAGAAACATATCTAGGAAAAAACGAACTGATGAAGGGAATAGAGGACAAGTCTTATAAAGATGTAATTGGAAAGTAAACCTTTCTTTCTATATATCATCTCTGTTCAATTTCACTTCTTCACCCGAAAAGTTGAAAAAAGTCTTCTAAAGTTGGGGAAATTGATGTGTTACAAGATTTAGGCAAAAAAGTGTCGATGCTTGGTAATTATATGGGAACGTATATTTCTTTAAAATGGTTATAAAGAAACATTCTTCTGATTTAATGTGTGATATGAGCTGTGGCGCAGTGGTTAGAGTGGTTAGAGTGCAGTACTGCAGGCTACTTCTGACTGCTGGCTGCCTGCAATTTGGCAGTTCGAATCTCACCAGGCTCAAGGTTGACTCAGCCTTCCATCCTTTTGAGGTGGGTAAAATGAGGATCCAGATTGTTGGGGTCAATATGCTGACTCTGTAACTGCTTAGGGTGGGCTGTAAAGCACTATGAAGCAGTACATAAGTCTAAGTGCTACTGCTATATGTCTTTAATTATTGGAATATATAATAAATATTGTCATTAGTAGAACACATTCCTGTATTTTAATCTGTTACATATAGTTGGTATTTATGTCTATCATCCTTTTCTCTTTTTAGAAAAAAATATATGTATGTATAAACCCCAGACTGATGATTTACTGACAATATATCCCTCAAGCTACATTTAAAAGGTTAGGTAGCTTTTCTACTGGAGGTGTTTTGTGGGCTGCAAGTTATTTATTGATTTCTTCCTGAAGAATACGGAATCCCTGGGGTACCATTTTTAATGTTAATTTTTCCTGTTTCAGATGGAACAGTCTCAATAATGAGGATCAGAAACTGCATAATGATAATAAATTTTAAAAGTGATAGGAGAAGATACCCGACTTTGAATATGAAGCAATAGCAGTAGAAAAGGTCTATGCAGTGTGTCTTTCAAAATGTCTAATATTTTTTTCAACAGTTAAGGCAATTAGTATCTTTTCTTTTTGCTGATCTGTATTTGAATTTCTTATTAAAGATCTATATAACTTGTGCATTGTGATACAGTAAAATGCTAAGTGTCTCTAAATGGTTGTTGCTTTCTTAATATATGGAAAATATTTAAGTGCTATTTTTTCTTCTTCAGTAACATAAATGTATTTTGCTCTGTTTGAATTATACTAATCAGAATTATAAATTACATCAAAGGTTTTTTTCCTTAGGGATTTCTTTCGTCTTTCATTCTCATCTCACATGCAAACTTATTATGGAAGATTCTTTCAAAAGAAGCATTTTTCTTCTACTGCTTTTATAAATCAGTGATATGCATTTGGAATACATTCCAAAGATATAAAATTGGGCCATACAATTTTAGAAAAATATTGTATTTAAGAATAACAAATTTAGTCAATTGAATGAATTTATTATTACAATTTATTACATGGAAAAATACATCAGTTTCTTTTTGTAGTCATACATGGTTAATTATGGAAATGCTATTCTATTTTCAGTCTACTAGCAACTGACAACTGCATAAAGATCATGTTAATACTTATCAACTTCTTTTATTTTTGTACTCATACTGAAACTGAGATCCAGAATACAGATGACATGTAAAAATTTCAAAAAGCATCTTATAGCAATGCTAGTTTTTAAGCAAACTGCAGGTGCTTTTTTCATTATCTCCAATTAACATTATTCAATTGAACGTTCTGAAGAGGCACACAAGATTTTTAAAATCTGTAACATAATGAAATAGTGTTATAAATGAACTGTTTCAATAGAAAGAGCTACAATTGTTAAATTTGAGTCACCACTTATCCCTCTTTATTTCAGATTTTAGATAAAATTGAAGATGCCCAATATATATTTACTCAGAATATATATTTACTCAGGAACCTAAACTGCTGAAAGCTCTAGTTCCAATTCAGACAATGCATCTAACCATTATTGTAGCTCATCTGAAAACAGAAGATGATATAAAAGGGTAATGGAACTTAAGAGATGTTTTTGCCAATGATACTATTCCAGAATGTTGGAAATGATTTTTTACTTTTTAATCTTAATGTAGATTTATATTTCTGGTTAAAAAAAACACAACAGTTATTTTTAAATTAATTTGGATGAAGATCAACTTAAAGATGGCTGCCATTGATACATACTGAGAACAGCTACTTTTTAAATCATAAAAAGAATTGCATCACATTTTAGCAAGTTCTAGATAAAAGATAAATTGGTCCTGTAGCCATACAAAGCAAGCGCTATAGTAACCTCAGTTGCAGCAGTAGGTAAAGCTTAAATTAACAGTTTATGGTGAAAAAGATTGACATAGATGTTAAAAAGTAGCGTATTTTCATGTTGGCATCTAGAGTGATAAATAGTCTGGAAAATAATGGCTAAACATGAACCTTGTCTTCTTCTGGATAGATGACATCTCCATCTAAAACTATTCAGAAAGAGCTCATCTCTTGCAAAGATTATAGAGATTTCATACATCATGCACAATTTCCAATTATAACAAGAAAAAAGCACAGTCTAAACATAAATACTTCCACACTAGGATGTCAGACAAGAATGATACAAACATCCAGCATTACTTAGCTTGGTGACTTCCAAGTATAGTTATCCACTGACAAAACGGCATGGTCTGTTTAGAGATAAAACAGAACAGAGATATTCTTTTAAGCAGAAGGATGCAATTTTCTTCTTTTATATCAGGTGGCTCCAACCCATGGCCCACAGGCTGCATGTGGCCATGGATTGCAAGTAATGCAAGATAATAAAAGATACCTAAAAAAAAAAAAAAGGAAGATTGTTAATTATATACATTACCTAAATTATATACAGATAATCAGAGTTGGAAGGGACCTTGTAGGTCATCTAGTCCAACCCACCGCCCAAGCGGGAGACCCTACACCATTTCTGACAATATTTTATGTATATGTTCTGATATATTTTATGTATATGTGCCCCAAAATTCCTCTTCACCCAGTGGGGACCCAGGCAAGCCAAAAGGTTGAACAGCCATGTTTTATATCCATGTGTTACAGATTTAGATTCACGTCCTGTCTTTTATTTGTGGTATGAGGAGAAGCAATGCAAACCTTCCATGAAATTTCATCCTAGGGTCTTTACATGTCATAGACTGACTTGCTTAATCTAAATCTAGACCCTAAGGTGCTTTTTCAAAAGGCATCTGCGCTTTGTTTTTCCCTGAAGATGTTTTGGTTCTCATCCAAGAAGCTTCTTCAGTTCTGAAATGAAGAAGCTTATTGGATGAGAAGTGAAAAGTCTTCAAAGAAAAACCAGAAAGTCCAATTTACCTTTGGAACAACCATGACCTGGATGACTGAGAATCTCCATAGATGTTTTGAGTTCAGCTAACCCAAAGTGGCATGTCTAGGGATCTCTTGGTTCAAAAACTGAATCCAAATTTTGCTCTGGTAGGTGCTTCAGAGTAAGGCATCAGAAAAAGAAAAAGTGCCTGTTTTGAAAAGTGGAATGGCCAGCAAAATATATTATTTTGACTAGAGCATTAGAAGAGCAAGGAGTAATTTTGATTTACCACTTTTTCTAATCTGTTGCTTGACAAAAAGGATTCGCTCTGCTCTAAGATGAGCCCATTCTTGCTTAAAATTACTTTTTTTTAATCTCAGAGAGAGTGAAGCAAATCAGTCCACAATAAGCTAATTATACACTGCTCAAAAAAATAAAGGGAACACAAAAATAAGACATCCTAGATCTGAATGAATGAAATATTCTCATTAAATACTTTGTTTATTACATAGTTGAATGTGCTGACAACAAAATCACACAAAAATTATCAATGGAAATCAAATTTAGCAACCCATGGAGGTCTGGATTTGGAGTTACACTCAAAATCAAAGTGGAAAAAAACACTACAGGCTGATCCAACTTTGATGTAATGTCCTTTAAAAAGTCACAATGAGGCTCAGTAGTGTGTGTGTGTGGCCTCCACGTGCCTGTATGACCTCCCTACAATGCCTGGGCATGCTCCTGATGAGGTGGCAGATGGTCTCCTGAGGGATCTGGACTAAAGCATCCCCCAACTCCTGGACAGTCTGTGGTGCAATGTGACGTTGGTGGATGGAGCGAGACATGATGTCCCAGATGTGCTTAATTGGATTCAGGTCTGGGGAACGGGCGGGCCAGTCCATAGCATCAATGCCTTCATCTTGCAGAAACTGCTGACACACTCCAGCCACATGAGGTTTAACATTGTCTTGCATTAGGAGGAACCCAGGGGCAACCGCACCAGCATATGGTCTCACAAGGGGTCTAAGGATCTCATCTCGGTACCTAATGGCAGTCAGGCTACCTCTGGTGAGTACATGGAGGGCTGTGCGGCCCCCTAAAGAAATGCCACCCCACACCATTACTGACCCACTGCCAAACCAGTCATGCTGGAGGATGTTGCAGCAGCAGAACATTCTCCACGGCATCTCCAGACCCTGTCACGTCTGTCACATGTGCTCAGTGAGAACCTGCTTTCATCTGTGAAGAGCACAGGGTGCCAGTGGCAAATTTGCCAATCTTGGTGTTCTCTGGCAAATGCCAAACGTCCTGCACGGTATCCCCCACCTGTGGACGTCGGGCCCTCATACCACCCTCATGGAGTCTGTTTCTGACCATTTGAGCAACCACATGCACATTTGTGGCCCGCTGGAGGTCATTTTGCAGGGCTCTGGCAGTGCTCCTCCTGTCCCTCCTTGCACAAAGGCAGAAGTAGCAATCCTGATGCTGGGTTGTTGCCCTCCTACGGCCTCCTCCACGTCTCCTGATGTACTGGCCTGTCTCCTGGTAGTGCCTCCATGCTCTGGACACTACACTGACAGACACAGCAAACCTTCTTGCCACAGCTCGCATTGATGTGCCATCCTGGATGAGCTGTACTACCTGAGCCACTTGTGTGGGTTGTAGACTCCATCTCATGCTACCACTAGAGTGAAAGCACCGCCAGCATTCAAAAGTGACCAAACCATCAGCCAGAAAGCATAGGAACTGAGAAGTGGTCTGTGGTCACCACCTGCAGAACCACTCCTTTATTGGGGATGTCTTGCTAACTGCCTATGCTTTCCACCTGTTGTCTATTCCATTTGCACAACAGCATGTGAAATTGATTGTCAATCAGTGTTGCTACCTAAGTGGACAGTTTGATTTCACAGAAGTGTGATTGACTTGGAGTTACATTGTGTTGTTTAAGTGTTCCCTTTATTTTTTTGAGCAGTGTATTATCCTTTGAAAGCCCCAAATCAGTGGGAATGAATAAAGCAAACAGTACCTGTTTTGTAAATTTGTATGTTGCAAAAAGTGAATTTGCTGTCCTACCATATGTGAGGAAGTAGTGATACAAGGTATCGTAGAATGCCAGATATCCATGCTCTTGTTTTTATATTCTAACAATCCGTCCGAGGATTGTGATTAAAAGAACTGGGTGAAGTTCAGTTCCTTTTTTCTTCTGTATGAACAGCTAAAAGCAAAATATAATAGCAGATCAATGCAATTTAACTGGATAATGGATATGTTCTGGGATAATAACAAAACAACGTAATACAAACTTTATATATTTATTAAATTTATATGCCTCCCATCTCATTGTCAAGCAACAGAACAATTACAAATTAATATTGGCTTGTTAGATCAGGTCAGACTTAATCTTGAAGAATATTTGGATAGTATTTGCTCCAGTGATTCTCTGCAGTTTTGGAAATGAGAGTCCAGTAATTTTGATTCCATCCATCTATCTTCCTCACAGAATTAATTACCTTTTCACTCCCACTTTACACTGTCTTTCTTTATTCTTGAAACCAGTAAAATACAATTGCCAATGGAATAAAACATTTGTAGCTCAGGGTTGAGCTGAATGATCCTTGGTGCCCTCTGAACTTGACTGTTTTGTTGTCGACGTTTCATTACCAAACTAGGTAATAACATCAGTACTGATCATATTATTTAGTTTGGTAATGAAGCATCTCCAAGAAAACAATCAAGCTTAGAGAACACTAGGGACCCCACAGAAATAAAGCTGTCTACCATTCACTACCAACTGTATATTGTTACTTTTCCATTACCAACTGTTAGTTCATTAAACTTTCTGTTTGTATTTTTAATGTTACCCATATTTTTTACTTCATATCCAGCAATGAGAAAAGCGTATTCTAACAAGAGAGGAAGGCAGTTCTGGCAGCAAGAATTGTCTAAAAGTTTCAGCTATGTTAATATAATAGCAATAGCACTTAGACTTACAATATATACGGCTCCATAGTGCTTTAGAGCCCTCTCTAACCAGTTTACAGTCACATATTGCTCTCAACAATCTGGGTCCTCATTTTACTGACCTCGGAAGAATAGAAGGCTGAATCAACCTTGAGCCAGTGAGAATCAAACTGCTGAACTACTGGCAATCGGCAGTCAGCAAAATTAACCTGCAATACTGTTTTCTAACCACTGTGCCACCCTAGCTCTTGTCACCATCCGTGGGGAAGCTGTTTGTCATTGCCTTCTCCAAGTTCAAGTTTGAAGTTGTGTGTCATTGCTTTTTCCAGGTTGAAGTTCAAAATTCCTTCTCTTGATGTAATGGGCTGGGAGAATAAACTTGGAGATAGGAAAAAGAGCTGCAACCAGGGCAAAGGATGAAGAAGCAATATCTCAGCCCATAGAAGGAAAGGGAATAGAAAAAGCAAACCAGAAAGGGCCTACTTTCTAAAAAAGAAAAGGCAGGAAAAGAAGAAGTACTTCCAGAATTGCAAGGTTCTCGTGGCTTTCTGCCTGGACTATCTCCAGGGGCTGACACGATGTCAGCTTCTTATATGCTTGCAAAGCCCTATCAATAGCTTCTTTCCTTTTAACCCCAAAAAGTGACCGTCACTTGGAGTTCTCTTACTACCAATATCTTTGTCAGGGTTAGTAGCCCATCAAAGTTATAATCTCCTGGGGGTGGGGACAGGGATGACTTCAAAATTTTTAGCAACGGGTTCTCTGACCAGTTGCTGGCTAGGCATGGCCATGGTGGGCGTGGCCTAGTTGGCCTCCTGCACTACGGGGGTGGTGGTGGTTGCGGTTTTGCCCTTCCCAAGCTCTGAAGGCTTTCTTTGAACTTCCGGGAGGGCAAAAATGGCCTACCTGGGCTTGGGAGGCTCTCTGGAAGCCTGAAATGGGCCCATTTCTGGCCTTCCCAAACTTCCGGAAGGCCCGTTTTTCACCCTCCCTGAGCCTCCATGTGAGCCCCTGCACTTACTTGTATCCAAAATGGACCGCGTGGGGACTCCTGGGAGGGGCGGGGTGGGATTTGGAGATTCTCTGAACTGCACAAAATCTTAGCTAGGAGCGAACCCCCCCAGCAGCCCACCCCTGGGTGGGGATCATCCTGAAAAATGCTTGATATTCTCACTATGAGAACAAGATTTAATGTAGCAAACTTTGTTTGGTATTTGCTTGAAAGGAAGATGACAGATTTTAAAATGAGCACACACACACCTCCAAATGAAAATTAGGCAGAGAAAAACTCATCCACGCCAATTACTATATTCCCAGGTGACCTTCTTTTTCTGAAGGTAAAGCTTTCAGAAAAGCTTTAGGTAAATACCATTTTTTCCCCTGCCTCTGACATGATAGATGTCGTATTATGTCACACTGTGTGATTTGAAGCTGGAGCTGGCTCTGTTCCAAGCCACACAGGGAACCATCTAAGGAAGCAGATGCTGAGAAAAACACAGCCACAAGTCACATGATCTGCCCTCTGTCCTCACAGCTAAGCTGCTGCAATCAGGTGAGCTGGAGAATCTGTTCCCTGTGTAATGCTCCTATTTCAGCTACCTAGTTTCTGAACGAGAGAGAGGGAGAGAGAGAGAGAGAGAGAGATATGATAGATGATAGATAGATAGATAGATAGATAGATAGATAGATAGATAGATAGATAGATAGATAGATAGATTTGGGCTTCAACTCAAGCATCAAATTGTCTCTGCCCAACCTTAACGTGCTTATTTGAGAGAGAGTGAATTTATGTTCACTTCCCATTCCTGTCCAGAATAAATATATGTTTAGGAAAAAGCTAAAGGGGCACCAAAAAAACGATGCATTTAAGTTAGAATGCTTGAGGGTGTATTCCTTAATTTACGAGCATTAGGGCAACTGCGCTAAATTATAAATGTCATCTTACATTTCCTTAGGTTGACCTTCTAAAATCCGCTCCAATGTGAATGTCAATCCTGTTACTGCTTTTTTACGGGTGTTTTTCCTGCTTATGAGTGTATCTCATTCATTTGAAGGGCTATTTCTGCTCTAGAGCACAGCAAGGCTGAAGTGCAAGTTCTATTGCAGAGACAACTCTTCTGCATGACATTTCATGGTATCGGCCAGTTTAACAATAAAGTGATTTATGTTAAAATGTCAGCAGATGAACAGCATATGTTAAGCAAAATTGCAGGTTAGTATTCAGATATTCAATATTTGCATAAAACTGAGTAGAAGTTGAAAAGCAAGCTAAAATTATTAATATGTTGAATTTGTATATCATTTTCTCTGGAACAATTGCCAAATATAACTTTATTTATTACGCTTTCTTTGGCATTCATTCTCTCATCCCTTCCTTTATCCCCAGAGCCTCTTTTTCAAACACAAAACATTAGTATCCCAGTTATTTATCCCAGTTAAGTCTGTTTGATTTATGAGCAAGAATACTGTATCCGTAATGGTCTTTATAAATATGCAAATGAGATCATTCCAGAAGCATACAGACATTTTGGTCTGACTCATTTGCAGATATGCAAGGCTGAAATCTCAGGTGATTGAGGTAAGTGGTGAATGAAATTTTCAGTACGCAAGATAATAAATATTTTCCCACTTGTTTAAAGCTTGCGTAATTCCATATTTTCCAACATAGAGGTAATTACAACGAAAACAACCCTTACAGAAAGGAAATAAAAGGCCTATGAACATCACAAAAAATGGTCTTCATAATGATTCTGATCACTTGGTAGTGAAATCTTGGTAGTGAAGGTGAAGCAGATGAAGAAAGAGATGCTATGTGCGCCTAAAATTACTTTATTAATACTGGATAAAATCCACATAATCTTGAAAGTCTGAATCTCTTATATCTTCATGAGAATTCAAGGGATGTCTTCATACCACCAACCAAAATCTGGGCTTAGGTGATATTTCTGTGTTAATAGCTTTTTAATCAGCCTTCCATCTCTCTCTCAAGGACATCCTCTTTACTCTCCAGCTCCACATTTATTTATTTCACCATTCTCTATTAACAGAAAATTCTGGACCATCTTCAAGGGAGTCCAACATGTAACACACTGCAGTAGTCTGGATGAGAAGTTACAAGGGCATGGATTATTGTACTAAGGTTTTCTCTAACCAAGTTCTCAACCGGGTGAATCAGCCAAAGCTAGTGAAAAATGCTTTGTATCACCAAGGCCAATTGTGCCTCTAGTGACAGGGTTGGATCCAGAATTCCCAAGCAATGAACTTGATCCTTTAGGGATAGAAGTCCAGAGCAGGTTGATTTCTATTAACCTAGTCAGATAAATATCATCATCATCATTTCTGTCTGTCTGGGTTGACCTTTGGTTTGTTGGCTCTTATTCAATCCATTATTGTAGCCAGGCAATTCAGCAATTCCTTTGCCTCACCTAAATCTGATGAAAAAGCAGAGGTAAATTTAAGTATCATCAGCATGTTGATGACATTTTATTTTATTTTTTTGAAGGTTCTTATTCAGTTATTTAATATAAATATTGAATAGCAAGGGAGATAACATAGAACCTTTTTAACCCCAAAGTTTAAACATAGTAGGGTCAGGCAGAAAACTCTAAGTACCATATTTTATAAATTGCCAGCCAGATATGAGTGGAACTGTTCTACTCACACTTGATTTAGATAACCTCTCCAGAAGGATATCATGGTCAATGATATTGAAGGCTATTGAGAAATATGGGCAAACCATTAAGATTATATCCCCCTCTCTCTCACAGTAAAGGCAACCCAAGCAGTTTCAATGGCCAAATTAGGTTGAAACTGTGATTGCAATGGACTTAGAAATCTGGATTTGATCAGTCATCACCACTTGAGTGCCTCGTCCTGAAAAAAGATATTGGCCATTAATCTTAGATCTTCAAGGTCCAGTTAAGTTTATTCCATAAACGGCCATACAATAATCTACTATAATTGGGATGAAGGGATTCAAACCTGCCTGGATATCTTCTTAGTAAATATAATAAGCCATGAGGGAAGCAAACTTATGTTAGCCAAAGTAGGCAAAACACCTTGTCTGCACCATCAGACAATAAAAATTAAAGCTCCTCCATATAGTTAGCAGTGTGTAAAAAATATATTGACTCAGTCAATACACTGTCCACAAAATATGTATGGTTATTAAAGGAAAATTACAAATAAAACATCACACACACACACACACACACACACACACATATATGATTAAAGTTTATCCTAAAGACCTGAACAAACAAAACTCAGGACATTTGTACAGATTGAACTGCTTGGACTGTAAAATCTAAGGCTTGACACACTTAAAGACCTTTGACCTAAAAGTATTGAGCAAAGACAAAAGTAATAGTATCCAAAGCTTGCCAAGTTATTTTAGAACTGCCTCTCTCCATCCTTGGCAGTAAAGATATAGTAATAGATTTATATAACTAACATTTGCTGATCTTTCATGATCCCTACAATCTGCAGTTTGAAGTGGCTATCTGATAGCCAAGTCAGCCCTACTGCTTACTGGATATCTTCTTCCTTGAAAAATAAAGACTTGGAAATTCTTATTTTTATGAAAACTAATGGATGGAATACTTGACTTTTCGTGATCTTGGTCTTTTTCTCCCATCTCCTAAAAGATTAAATTAATCTTTTATGAACAAGAGAAGATCCAATTATGGATCATATGATGGATTTCTCATCTCTGTAACTCTTAGGCTGCCTAAAGCTCTTGTACTACAAGGAGTTACGAACTCTTCCTTGTATCCCCTAAATCCAGCAGTGGGATTCTACCGGTTCGGCCCAGATCAGGTGAACCGGTAGCTCTGAGGATCATCTGGGAGCAAACCAGTTTGGTTTGCTCCGATGATCAGCTGTTGGGCCCACCCGCTCTAGGCTGTGCTTTATAACCCAGTTTTCAAGATCAGCTGATTCGTGCGGCACAACGATTGCCACATGTCAGCTGTTTAATACACAGGGATTGCTGGAGAAGGTTAGTAGCAAATGTTCTGCACGCACATGAAGCGCACGTTTGGCATGCACGCTCACAAAACCGATTATTACACCGGTTGAATCGCAGCCTTGCTTAAATTCCATAATGTTCAAACAACTTTTTACTTGTAGCCAGACTAAGTAGAAACACTCAGAGAACTTTGGCTTATTTGGAAAAGCTAAGAAAGATTAGACCACCACAAAATCCCAGGTTATACTGATTAGTGAAAAAAATAAAGACAGTGGCAGCTTTCCCCATACTCTGACCAAGAAAGCCACAAACATCACAAGTTCAATGAGATGGAAACTTTACTTTTATTTTTCATTCTCCAAATTGTACTCTCACAACTTTCAATATGTGATGCTTGAAGGAAGTCCCCACTTTAGTTGGGACTGCTTCCAATTCATTCCGCATCTGTATGTCAACAAATGGCTTCATTTTCACCCCCTGTCTGCAGAAATGGTACTGAACTCTTTTATGGAAATGAATATTGATGTCTCAAGCAGCAGAGACTTTAAACCACACCTGACATTTCTAAAGCTCTCCAAAGCTCCTGCATGGAGACAGCAGGTAAATAAGAAGATTTAAAGCTGCAGGTTTTTGCTTCATTATGATTAGCTTTTTTTCATCATGAAAATAATT
This sequence comes from Notechis scutatus, assembly GCF_049901735.1. NCBI lineage: Eukaryota > Metazoa > Chordata > Lepidosauria > Squamata > Elapidae > Notechis > Notechis scutatus. The sequence continues at coordinate 160,146,964 of NC_142011.1, read as the reverse complement.
CCAACTTATTATGAATTGCCACATTGAAAAGAAATTGCTAATTTTATTCATTGTTATTTCTAACAGAGGGGAAGGATTAAAATTGATGAGTTAGGAACCACTGATTTTCAGCTCTGTCTCCTGACCATGAAGAGAACAGACAAATTTCCCTTTAGTCAAAAAAGCAGATGAGAAAACCTAAAATTTGAGTCCTGGAGTATAGGCATATACTGTATATATTAGGCTTCTAATTTGACATACTGGCATATAGATCTCTCTCTCCCTCCCTCCCTTCCCCCCTCCATTTTTTCCCTGCATTAAAGGATCTAATATTGCAGAGTCATGAGTCTTGCCAAAAAAGCCAGGTTCCAGAATAAGTGGTTGGTGTTTGGTAAGCTGAGATTCTCAGTTTGCCTGGGAAAAGTCTGATACAAACTAATAAAATGAAGGGACGATTCATGGTCTGAATTTTGATCAAAGAAGTAATTGTGTTGACCTGAAAAAATACACCTTGTTGCAGATTATATTGAGTCCCCTCCCTCTCTCTTCTAGCTCATCCAATAATTTTCCCATGTAAAAATACTGAACAGATGATGTTCTAAACTGGGAGCTAGTTAGGCCTTGTGTTTCTTCTGTAAATTAAACACAGAACTGTAACTGTCTACATCCTTATATCACTTTTTATATACAGTATCATAATGTAATGTTTTGAATGAAAAAAAGACAGTACATGTGAACGTGACATGAAAATGTAACTCTTTTAAATTTAACCATCTTTTTTTAAAAAGAGAGAGAGAGAGAGAGAAAATTGTGCTTCTAGTTCAAATTAGGAAAAAATGGTTTTATTGGATTCAATCCCATCCAGCTGCAGGAATAATTATTTTTTTTATCTAATGGTTATTTCAACTGAAGGAGTTGTAATTATTTGGGCTTTCGGCTGCCCTTTCCTGTGCTCCTTTGAATATTGTTCTGGAAGGTGTCCATTTTCTGGAATAAGATATGCTGCCGGTTCCTTTTTCGTTAGAGAAGATATTTTAAAAACCATTCTGTGAGCAGAGCAGCATTACTGCATTGAGCCTCTAAATAAATAACCATGCTTCTAAAAATGGCATAGACTAGAAGGATGGCAATGGAGACATGCTGAAATGAAAGTACTCTTGTTGACTGCCTGGAACATCACAGCAGGTGATGAAGCTATCGGTTTTTTGTTTTGTTTTTAAAACAAGATGGAATTAAGTTGGTCATTTTCTTGCTATTACAATGCTGTTCCTTTCCATCCCAGTTCTCAAAAACTGCATTTTATGTGCTTTCCCCACCAATCTCACAATTTTTTTAAAATAAATCTGGCACAGTCATAATCAGACAAAGTCCAATTATTGCTGTTTGGCTGTCCCTTCTAATAGCACTTATATACTGCTTCACAGTGCTTTACAGTCCTCTCTCAGCGGTTTTCAGAGTCAGCATATTGCCCCCAACAACCTGGGTCCTCATTTTACCAACCTCGGAAGGATGAAAGGCTGCGTCAACTTTGAACCAGTCAGGATCAATACTACATTCTAACCACTATGACATCACGACTATACAACAGAGAGAAGAAGGGCTGAAAACTTCCATGCATGTGTGATCTGAAGCAAAGTTATTTCCAGAAGACTTCTGAAAGAGTATAATTCCACAGGGCAGGGTTGTCAAATTCAAGGTCCACTGGATCAGGCCCACAGGGTGTGTAAATCTGGCCTGTGGGGCTGGCCTGGAAATAGCAAAGGACTGGCCCTGCAGGAGGCCATCCAGGCCAAAAACAGGGCACAGGGGGCCTCACATAGCTCCCCCTGCCCTGTTTTGGCTGGCAGGGTGCTACAGGAGATATCTGGCCTGTCTCCCACCCACCCACCAGCCCACGGAGGAGAACTACAATGCTGATCCAGAAGAAATCCAGTTTGACACCCCTGCCATTTTACCACCACTCACACAATACTTGACAACACAGTATCAACAGTAGAGATGTTCAAGGTTCTAGGTTCTATAATATCTCAAGACTTAAAATGGACACCTAACATCAAAAATGTCATAAAAAAAGCACAACAAAGAATGTTCATTCTTTGTCAACTCAGAAAGCTCAGATCACGCAAGGAGCTGCTGATACAGTTCTACAGAGAAATTATTGAGCCTGTCATCTGCATCTCTATAACTGTCTGGTCTGGCACTGCAACCAGTCAAGATAAACACAGACTTCAACGGATAATTAGAACTGCAGAAAAAACAATTGCTACCAACCTACCTTCTATTGAGGACCTGTATACTGCACGAGCCAGAAAGAGAGCTATGAAAATATCTAAAGACCCCTCGCATCCTGGACATAAACTGTTTCAACTCCTACCCTCAAAACAAAGCTATAGAGCACTGCACACCAGAACAACTAGACACAGTTTGTTTCCCAAATGCCATCAAATAATTCTCTCAACATTATCCGATTGATTAAATCTGCATTACTATTAATCTTCTCATCATTCCTATTATCTATCTCGTTATCTTCTTATTACTATAACTTTGTATCTTATGATTTATATTGTTTACTTAGTAGCCTAGTATGATTTATGTTGATTGCTTATTTAGTATCCATGTCTATCACTAGGTGTTGTATCTAATGTTTTATGATGAAAGTATTTTTACAATGACTATAATGATCTATCACTATTGTTGTATGTACACTGAGAGCTTACGCACCAGAGACAAATTCCTTGTGTCTCTAATCATGCTTGGCCAATAAAGAATTCTATTCTGATAATTATACATCATGTTGGGTGTCATTTCCAGAAAATACACGTGGGAATTAGCTGTTTGTAATTTAAAGGAACTGTGAGTAAATCCTTAATGCAGTGGTATAAAGATGTTACCAGCAAGGCCTAAAGGTAGTCCTTAGCTTATGACCACAATGGAACCTGGAATTTCAGTCATAGAGTGTTGAGCTCATAAGTGAGTTACTGCAGTCATTAAGAAAACCATGTCATCATTAAGCAAACCTCACCATTAAGTGAACAGAGCATATCCACGGTTTTTTTTTTGTTTTTTTTTTTGCCATTTTCTGCTGGAAAATGGCAAAAAACATTGCATATCTCATGACCACAGGATGCAGTAACTAGTCATAAATGCAAACAAGTTGCAAACCAATTGCCTGAAATGCAATCATGGGCTATTAAGATAAATAAGAAACATTCTTGCTTTGCAAAAAATTTGAAACCTGTAAGGGGAAAAAAAGAGATGTAACAGTCAACAGCTATAATTATAGGAAGTATTCTGATGCCATCTACTGGTTATAATTCTGAATAATGCTTCTGAATTACACTTTTAAACTAAGTATATAAGAATTTAGTATTTCCCATTAGAAACATGTTTATAGAATACATAGTATTATAGCAGCAGGTAAGAAATAAAGATTTTTTTTTATTTATTTATTTATGTTGATTTGTCAATGGCTTACAAGATAATAGGTATAAGAAAATACATAGTTATGAATACATGAAATGGGTACATTTAAGAAAAATAAATGAAACAATAGGGTAGGGACAGTAGGCACGTTGGTGCGCTTATGCACGCCCCCTACAGACCTCTTAGGAAAGGGGTGAGGTCAATAGAAGACAGTCTAAGGTTAAAGTTTTTGGGGTTTGGGGAAAAAAACCACAGAGTCAGGTAGAGTATTCCAGACATTGACCACTCTGTTGCTGAAATTGTATTTCCTGCAATCAAGTTTGGTGCAGTTAACTTTGAGGTTGTATCTATTGTGTGCTCTTGTGTTGTTATGGTTGAAGCTGAAGTATTCATTGATAGGGTAAGTCATTGCAATGTATGATTTTATATACCATACTTAGATCAGACCGAAGATGGCATAATTCAAGGTTTTCTAGGACTAGAATTTCAAGTCTGGTGGCATAAGGTATTCTACAATGAGTAGAGGAGTGGAGAACTCTTCTTGTGAAATATTTCTGGACTTTCTCAACTGTGCTAATATCAGATACGTAATGTGGGTTCCAGACTGATGAGCTGTATTCGAGTATTGGTCTAGCAAATGTTTTGTATGCTCTAGTTAGTAGTGTGATATTACAAGAGAAAAAGCTACGTAGGATTAGGTTAACAAATCTTAATGCCTTTTTGGCTATGTAGTTACAGTGGGCTCTAGCACTTAGATCATTAGAGATGAGTATTCCAAGGTCCTTTACAGAGCTTGGATCATCAACAAGGTCTTGACTATTCAGCTTGTATTTTATTTTCTGATTATTATTTTTGCCAGTATGTAAGACAGAGCATTTATTTGTTGAGATTTGAAGTTGCCATTTGTTTGACCATTCTGATACATAGTCAAGATCTTTTTGAAGGGTAGCAGTATTGCCTGTGGTATTGAACAGCTTTACATCATTTGCGAAGAGAACGCAAATGATTAATGTGATCACAGAGGTCATTTATGTAGAGTATGAAGAGAGGTGGTCCTAGAACACTGCCTGGGGACACCACTATTGACAGGTACAGAATTTGGGTACTCCCAATATGTTATTGGTATAGTTTGATGATTCTTTTGACTTCAAGTAAAAATATGTTGTAATAGTCTTCAACAGTATTGCATCCAGTGAATAGAGATTGCCAATCAAGGGATGAATGATCATTGTATATAAGATCATAGTTGCCTTTTTTGAAGTTATAATTGGGGATTACGTCATTGTGATGATTTTTGTGTGGGCGTATGTTGAGACAAAAGTCAATCATATTGTGGTCACTGTTGGAAAAGGGTTCTTTAGTTTGCATTCTGTAAATTAAACTCTAACTATTGCAGAAGATGAGATTGAGGCAGTTGTTAAGTCTAGTATTGTTGGTTACTACCCTGTTTCTCCAACAATACGGCCTCCCCCAATAGGAAGTCCCAGCATGTTTTATAGGCATGAAATGAAATTAAGCCCCTCCCCCCAAATTAAGGCCTATATTAAAACATGCGAAATGGGGGGAGTGGTGGTGGGGCTTGCCGTTAGGAAGTACTTTTGTTGCACACCCGGATTTGGTGCTGCCTGCGTTGACCCCGATATGAAGTGCCCCACCAATGCCGAGGTCAACATCCAAGCCATCGCCACCCGCCCACCCAAAGATGCAAGGGGGGAATTAAGTCACCCCGAAAAGACAGCCTAACCATTTTTTCGGGGCTCAAAAAAAAAAAAAGACCCGGCCTTATTATATGAGAAACACGGTAGTTTTTCCAGTCCCAGATTTGTAACAGCATTGTAGAAGGTTACATGTATGGGTTCAGTTGTACATTCGTTTAGGGTCCAGTTAATATGAGGTAGATTGAAGTCACCAAGAAAGATAAAAGCATGTGGGCAGGATGTTGCCCATGTTAGTAGTGAATTTAGCTTGTTTACATGTTCGATGTCATAATCAGGTGCTCTGTAACATAGTAAGAATCGAAATGTGATATTTAAGGACAATTCACAGATGATGGTCTCAGGAAGAGCAAGCTCCTGGGTAACTTGGATGTTTTTTAGATGTAAGGACTTTTTATAGAAGATAGCAACATCACCTCCTCTACGAATTTCACGATCTGATTGGTAAACATGATAGTCCCTTACTGTGGTAATGGAGTCAGGGAGAGATGCATTGAGCCATGTTTCACAGACAAATATGATGTCGAATTTAGCCATATTTAGTAAGAGGAGAAATTCAGGTATTTTATTCACAAGGCTTCTTGCATTGAGTAGCTTGCATTTAAGGCCAGCTGTAGTTGGAATAGAGGTAGTTAGGGGCATGCATGCCTAGTCTTGGATGATGGTGGATTGGTTGAAGTAGGGTTGTGGTTGAAGGTTAAAGCTGAGTTGTGGGTTGTGTGACTTACTTTTGATACAGTCAGCAGGGTAGTCAATATATAGGTCCTTCTCTCCATTATCTAGATGTTTTTTGAGTTCTGTGCAGAGTACACTGGAGTAGGCACGTTGCTGTATGGTTAGGTCAGGGCGAGAGTGGAGGTTCTTATGGTTGGTGTTGCTTTTGGCAAGTGAATTTATAGGATAAATGAATTTACGTTTGCTTGATTCATTTTTACAAATGACCCTGCAGAAGCGTGGGGCCACAGAGCATCAAGAATCAGATATTCCTTAGAGCAAAGAATAATCAAAGACTCAATTGTCACCTTCAACAGTTTCGTTATTTTATAATTAATAATTTTTGAATTATTTACATTATTACGCCATACAATTAAAGGTTAAAGAAGGATAGTTATGTGAGTTGGCTATATATTTTTTAGACTGATGAGTAAAGGTACCTTTGGAAGTTGGTTTAGTTCCAATCACTAAACATGAACACAAAGCAACTTATTGACAATGTGACAAAACAATGTGTTCTTTATAAATTTCTATTTACTTTTATTAATGCAAAATATACTAATAGAATAGTTTGTATCACACAATCAAATAATATGTAGAAGTCAAAATGAGGTGCAAACTACTCATTCAGATTTCCTACAGTTATATATTTTTCATAAATAAATAGCATAATTATATAAAATGATCCTTATAGTCTAATATCCTAGTTCACTTTCTTACAGGAAATGTAAAACAATTGACAAATAGATACTTGAAAGATTAGCTGAAGCAGCCTTTTTTGCATCACAAAATACTCATAAAATTCTGCATTATGCTGGACTCTGTTTTGTTAATCTAAAACTTTTCATGTTATAAGAGATTTTAATATTACAAGTGTTGTCACAGTCCATTAATGGATGCTTTGAGCACAGTATTAGACACAGCTTGATTTGTACTGATAACCAATCAATAATCAGTGGATTTTGCACTTTTGAATGGATGTGTACAAGATGGATGTTCTGGAAAGAATAGCTGTTCTGCGTAGTATGGGCTACATTATTTCTAATACTGGAATAGAAAAATCTGAAGGAGCTTGTGTATTCTCACTAAATCAATTGCAAAGATGCCTAAAAGGAGATTAGCAACTCAGTGTGAACTGTTGAATAGGAAAATGAGCTACAAAATTATACAAACACATGTACATAGCTCATTGATGCTGATTAAACAAATCCATGGAAGGCAAAAATTTTAATGGGTGCCAATAATTTTGGCCAGGAGTCAAGAAGAGGAGGATTGTTTCCTTATGTCCGGCTTCTTAGGGTCATCTCACTGGCTAATGCATAGACAGAATGCTGCACTGTACTGAAACAACTGGAGTCTTCTTATGGATTTCATATAAATGGTTCTGTTCTTTTCCTCTATAAATAAAATATTTTCCTAAGAAATGGTATAAATTAAAATGTTCAAATGTTATTATGCCCTGATGCTAGTATGCTTAGAAACAATAGTCAAAATAAACATCAGAGTATCTATAAATGTATATACTGCATTGAAATACTAAGCTATATGACAATTGAAATAAGAATACTAGTGATGATCTTAATGTTTATATTCTTTAGAAGTCATTATCTGCTACCTCCTAAAAGCTAAGTAGAAAAAGTTGGCAACATTAAACATAAACATAGTATTTATTGGCTAAAAGAACATGGACCAACTTGAATATAATAAAGTTTGTTTTAGCCAATAAGAACTATTATATTACATTTACTTATTTATTTATTTCATTAAATGTGCCAATTAGTGCAAAAGAGAGAGATAGAAAAAATAAATCAAAGTATCACATCAATTTATAGATGAGTGAATAAATTAGAAAAATGAAAGATGGCACAAAAATTATAGACATAAATATAAAAGCTGATGAGCTGTTCTGGATAATTTAACCTATACAATCTCTTATCTATAAAATATGTGAATTCGATGTACTACTTCCCAATCATTGGTTAGGTGCCCCTAAAGATAAATAAGAAAAATAAAGTACATAAAGTAAATGGGATACCCTTGAAGAGCATTCAGAAACTACAACTGGTGCAGAATGTGGGGGTGAGGGCAGTTCTTGGGGCCCCAAGAATGGCCCATAAAACACCACTTCTGCGCGAGCTACATTGGTTGCTTGTCTACTTTCAGGTGCAATTCAAGGGGTTGGCAATCACTTTTAAAGCCCTTCATGGCATGGGTCCAGGCTACCTGAGGGACAGTCTCAACCCACCTGGGTTGGCCTGTTCCACCCATTTTGGTAGAGGAGGCATGCTGTGAGTGCCATCAGCCCGATTATTCCAGCTGGCCAGATGTAGGAGAAGGGACTTATCTGCTGTTGCACCTGCTGTCTGGAACATCTTGTGTCCACCCCCCCCCCCATGTGAAGTGAGCCCCAACTCTCCTGACCTTTTGTAAGAGCCTGACTCTGCCAGTTAACTTGGGGCTCCAATGGGGGTATATTACAATGAAGATGTTTGATTTCTACTTTAAGATCATTAAGGCAAATTGTTGCCATTGTTTTTCATATATTGATTGTAGTAAGTTTATGTAAGCAGTGTCTAAGCCTTGGTTGAGCAATGCCTTAATTATTGTGGGAACAGTAAAAGCTTATATACCACTTCACAAGTGCTTTACAGCCCTCTTTAAGCAATTTACAGAGTCAGCATATTGCCCCCAATAATCTGGGTCCTTATTTTACCAACTTGGGAAGGATGGAAGGCTGAGTCAAGTGAGACTTGAACTGCCAAATTGCTGGCAACCAGCGATCAGCAGCAGTAGCCTGCAATACTGCATTCTAACCACTGTGCCATCCTGGCTCTTACTGAGCCAAACACTTTTTGGCCATCAATGAAAGCCATGCACAAAGGCATGGTGTACTCTTTGTGCCTTTCAATGACTTGCTGAAGAACCTAGATGTGATCCATTGTGCTGTAGCCACTTCTGAACCCTGCATGTTCCTTTGGCTGTGTATCATTTACTGTTCTCAATATTCTTTGCTATTAGATGAAAACCTCGTAGATGACCAAAAGAAGGGTTATTGGGTGATAGTTCTTTGAATCATCTTAGGCCCTTTTCTTGTGTATAAGAATTACTACAGCATTTTTCCATGCATCGGGTGCATTTGTTCTCTGAGGCATCTTGAGTATAGTTTTGCTAGTATCTTGTGTAAATTGTGACCAACAGCTTTTAGCATTTCAACCGTAACGCAGTCATTTCCTGAAGCTTTGCCATTTTTCATTGATTTTATGGCACTTGATATCTGGTATTTCCTCTTTTGTGGGTTTTGTTACTTTTGAGTGATCTTGATCTTTGTATAGCTCTGAATAGAATTGTCCAATTATTTCTAACATTTCCTGCCTTGTTCTACACACAGAGCCATCTTCATGTTTTAATGCAAAAACTTCTTTCTTGTATTTATAAGCTTGCATTTTGCTCTATTAATCCCTTTGTTTTCTTCAATTGGCTTTTTCAGATGCTTATGTTAAACTGACACATTTCTTCTTGGATACATTTTCTTATGGTCTTGCAAAGTTCAATGTACTCCATTTTATTAGTGAAACTTCTGGTATTCTTCAATGTCCACCATTTTTTAAATTAAATCAATAGTTTCATCAGAGATTTTTGACTGTACAAAGTATTTTCTGGCAGTGCTGTAGATGTAGCAGATTCAATGATGTTTTTGACTATTTGTTCATTTTAATCCATAATGTTCATATCTTGCAAATCTTGCAATAGAACAAAGCAATTTGAAATAGAGCTAGGTTATAAATTCACCAAAGAAAGAAAACAAATTTTATTTTGAGAAGACCTTGATGTAGTAGACCATACTTGGCCAACAGATCTCAATGGAAAGTGTTACAATAAAGGAAATTGAATGGCATGTTAAATCTGATTGGCAGGTATTTGGCAAACTAAGCATAATTTCCAAGAACAACCTTCCTCTGTGCCCAGAGAGAAAAGTGTTTGATCAGTGTGTGCTACTTGCTATAACATATGACAGGAAACATGGACACTAAAACTGATACAAAAGCTAACAGTGGCACAAAGAGCCATTTGAAAATACATGCTCAGCACTACAAGACAAGATAAAAAGACCTGCAAATGGATTAGAGAACAAACAAAAGTATACATTATCATCAAGAGAGTAAAAGAATTGAAGTTGAAATGAGCTGCTCACCTAGCAAGAAGAACTGATGGCAGATGGGCCAAGGCAGTCATAAAATGGATCCCACTTGATAAAAAGCATCCACGAAAGAGACCTAAAACAAGATGGATCGACAACATCAGCAAGTATTGCAGGCCCAATAGGCAAAAGAAAGCTCAAGACCATATTGTTGGAAACACGCAAAAGAGACCTTCATCCTGTAGTGGATAGACAATGGTTAAAATGACGATGATATATATATACACACCAGTGGTGGGATTCAAATTATTTACTAACGGTTCTGTGGGTGTGGCTTGGTGGGCATGGCTTGGTAGGGATGACAGGGGAAGGTTACTGCAAAATCCCATTCCCTCCCCACCCCACTAACCTGCTTTCCAGCTCTGTTCTCCTGTGCATGGCAACAAAAGAAGACCCAGCCAATCAGCTGGGACTCAAGAGGCAGAGAAGAGATGGGGGCAGGACTAGTCAGAGGTAGTATTTGCCTAATACATATATATTGTGTATGGATGTATGTGTATGTATGTATGTGTGTATGGATGTATGTGACAGATGGACACAATACAGAAGCCTGATGATATATAATCTCCAATAATAATTGGGTTGGGAAGGTGCGTAAAGATAAGGCTAGGGGCTTTGAAAAGCATTGGGAATTTTACAAAAAATAGACAAATGGATTAAATGACCACCCTTCTATGTCTATAATTATTTATTTATAAATTTGTTGACCTGGTCCCAATCTAAAATTGTGAAGAGATAGCAATAGCACTTAGTCAAATATACTGCTTCACAGAGCTTTAAAAATGTACTATTTCCTCAATTAGAGACAAAATGGCTTTATAGAAAATTTCTTGCATCATAATAATTTTATGCTCCAATAAAGTAATCCATAACCTTACATCTTCTTAGGAATTTTTGACATATGTGTATGTTGTGAAGACCGTGGTAATTGAAGCATTTACAACTTTAAAACATAATTTCTGTATTTCTATGCTGTGAAATTCTATAGGCTTCATCATCAAATTCATAAAAGCTTCAATCCTTTATGATGGGCTGAAAACTGCACTACAGCTCTGTGATGTGAAAGCATGAAAAGATGTTATTACAGTATGTTAATTTGTTCTAAAATGACAAAGATCACTGCACATAATATCCAGACTGATGAATAAATGACAGCGCATCGTGCATTCATATGCTTTGGAACAGAGCTTATTTATTAAAAGGTGGCTTTACTTTGACACTTCACTTTACACGTTATCACAGTAGTAAAATGAGTCTTCCAAATTTACTCTTATTATTAAACAGAAAACTAGTTTGATGTAGTGGTTAAGGTGCTGGATTAGAAACCAGGAGATTGGGAGCCCAACTCACTCTATTGGATTGTTGTTGTGGGGAATATAGGAAGAGAAAACAGTATTTGGATTATCCATTGCCATGGATTTCTCTCTCTGTGTGTCCCTCTGTTTCTCCCTCTCCCTCCTCTCTCCCTCTCCCTCCCTCTCTCCTTCCTCTCTTTCCCTTCCCCCCCTCTGTGTTTGAGAGAGAGAGAGAGAGATGGTATAAAAAACTAAAAAAAAAAAACCTCCGCCCCAAACCTAGCTATACAAATAACATAACTTCTAATATCTGTTCATTCTAACAAAATAGATTATTTTGATAGTATGCCGATAAGATAACTTACATAAATATGACCTTTATTTCTGCATATAGACAGGAGTGGGACTCTACCTGGTCAGTCCGGTTCTATAGAACTGGTTGTTATGATTCTGCCCAGTTTGGAGAACCGGCAAATCGCACCACTGGCTGGCCCTGCCCCTTCCTGCCCCGCCCACTCACTCCTTACCTGGCATGCATGCCATCAAACTTGCCTGCATTTGGTAAGTTTCTATTTTTCCTTTTTTTCCCCCTGACCATCAGCTGTTCTGCTGTGCCGGGAGATTTAGATTTTTTAGAAAGCAGGAAATCATTGGATTTCTTGCTTTCTAGCTAATGTAAAAGCAGAGCTGAACCTTCCTTAGGACTGAAGCTTCTATTTTTCAGTGCAGACTCAGGTAGCAGATCGCAGAAAGATAGATCTCTAAGAGAATCTGCGATTCTGTGAGCAACTCAATCTGCCTGCCTGCTTTGCCTGATTTTGGGTAAAAGTTGCTATTTTTTCATGAAAAAAAATTCAATATTTACATACATAGTGTGTTGTGAGTTAATTTTGTGAGTTTGCTTGCAAGCAAATTTTATGTGACAGACTCAGGTAGCCAATTGCAGAAATATAGATCTCTAAGTAAATCTGTGATTCTGTGAGCAACTCAATCTGCCTGCCTGCTTTGCCTGATTTTGGGTAAAAGTTGCTCTTTTTTAATTAAAAAAAATCAATATTTACATAAATATTTACAATATTTACATACAAGCCATGCCCACCCAGTAACATGACCACCAAGCCGCACCCACAAATTAGGCAATCCCCACAGAACCGGTTGTTAAGAAATTTGAACCACACCCCTGCATATAGAGTTCTATTGTAAGACGTAACTACTAAGATGGAGTTGTTCTGCTTAATATGATAGATGATAGAAAGGAGGTGACCTACCCAAAACAAAGATATATGGATTCTGAAAAAAAAAATTGCTGAAAGTGATCCATGTACATTGTTGAAAAGCTTCTAAGCGTAATTAATTGAAACTGGAACATAGGAAATTTCTAGCAGGAGAATATTCTGGAAGTGGGGAGGGGTAGAAAATATCACTAATGTGGCAGAAATATATTATTTATTTTTGTAATTTTAGACCTTACAAGCTAGACTTGGAGACATTGGACTTATATGTCTACTTATTTATGCAAATAAGGAGGAATTCTAACAAGCTGTAGAATTGTACCAAGGAAGAATTAAGGAAAAGGATAAATGTTTAGTAATTGAATATCTAATAAATGCCTATCTTATCAAAGCTATTAATTATAAAAGCAGGATGGACCTTTTAAAATAATCTATTTCATGTCTATTGTATAATAAATGTATTCAAACATGAAGGGATGGGCCAAAGGACAAGAAATGAAAGAATATTAATATATTGAAATGTTAATAAGTTAACCAATAAGTAATTAATATTATTCTCATAAGAAAGTATGAGATCATTATGGATATAATTACTGAAATATATTTAGATACTATTGCTTAATGGATTTATCCTTAAGACTATTTGGGAATCAAAGCCTTATATTATATTTGGTTTTATTTACCTCCTTTTTGCTTGGCATCCCAGGCTAGGGTAACTTCACTCTTCAGTTTCCTGCACAATCATCCTGTTTCACTGCACACCATCTTCAGACTAGGAATTAGCTGGTAGTACATTTCTATAGGTAGATATATTCTCAGGTAATTTCAGGTGTGCACAACTTCAGTTCAGTAGAAATATGTTAATTATATCATAGTCCCTCTTCCAGAAGATAATTGATTTATAAAGTTATGGGAAATCTCAGAATAGGCAAAATAAGTGTGTAAGTAGGTAAGTGAAGTAAGGGTTGTCTGAAAGATAAAGTAATTCAAATACTCATGAATTTAAAAATCTATCCAATGATACTGTTGAGGTAATAAGCATTAATTTAAAATTTTGTCCTTTAAGCATGGAGTATTGATGGAATTTGCTTGTGTGTGTGAAAGAGAAAATATTGAGGGTGTCGGACTAGTGGAAACAGGACAGGTGTTGAGGGAAGAACAGCTTATCTATGTACATTTGTTTATCTAACTGTGGACTTAGAATATCCCTAGGAGCTTGCTTTCTGGTTGCCATGGAGAGTTATGACCTCATTAACAGGACTAGGGAGATGGTAGATCTCCAGATTCTGCTGAGCTACAAATTCCCCAACATCACCAATGGCTACTGCTGGGCTAATGGGAATTGTAGTTCAGCAACTTTTGCTGTCTAATGAAAGTTAAACAGCAGTGTTGCATAATTGTACTCATGCCAGGCATTAATGCTGGCAATACAGCCAATGGTAGAAATAAAATTGCCACTGGAAACATCAATCAACCAATAATTGTTGAGGTATTTTTCAGTTCTGATTTGAGAGAAAACATAATTGCTCCAGTAATACCGTTTGTACAAATGTTAGTACAAATGTTGATGAAGGAAGCAGAAAACAATGAACATCATGTAAGAGGAATAAGGAAATGATATGAATATATAATTGCGTGCTTGGGTTTACATTTTGCTATCTTTAATTGAAGTATTTTGCTAAAGCATTATTATCCTGCGGGATTTTTTTTCAGGACTGAATTAGTGGAACTGCTTATCTGAAATGTATACAGTACTTCATAATAAAACAGCTTCTGTGTAAAATGTTCTTATTTGGGAATTTAAAAAACAACACTTGAATGTAATACTTAGCTTATAAAGGAAAATATGTTTTATAAGAGTGAAAACTACAGCAATACTTAACAACATTGGATTCTCAACTTTCATGTTCTTTGAGCAATAAAGAATGCAGTACAAATATGATGCATTTGTTTATTAGAGACAAACGAGTGCTTGAATATATATATACATGAGTTAAAACTGGTAATATATGTGAACCAAATCATAGCGTTCCACTCATTTAATTTATCAAAAATAAAATATAAAATTATTACATGGTCTGTATCTCTTTTATCTAGTCCTGTATGTATTAAATTATGCTATAACATTACATTTCTGTTGGATATTAGTAGCACATTTTGTCCAGCAGAGGGCGCAAATGAAAAAGCTGGTGAAATTTATTAGAAAAGTTGGCTGCTTTTAATTTTAAGCTTGGCAGTCTAAAAGCAGCTATATTTTTAATTCCTATAATAAACAAATTTACTACATCATTCCTATCCTATTGATAATAGTAGATATTCACAAAGAACATTATTAATTTTTGAGACATTCTAATTCAAGGGGCTCTTTTACAATAATTTGTCCTGTGACTCCCGTCCCCTGGTTGAGTCTTTGGATATTGTAAAAGACCCAATTACCTGAGGAAATGTCTTGTTACATTCACATTAACGTGTACCACCTGGTCAGGCATTGAGCATATATTACAAACCGCATAGGTAAAGAATTTTGCCTGGCTGGGTCTAGGATAAGAGCTTTCCCAATTTTCAAATGACACCAAGCTGGGGAGAATTGATAACAGTTTAGAAGATAGACTACAGATCTTGACAGATATGAGCACTGGGCCCTGTCCAACAAAATGTAGTTCAGGGGTGAGAAAAATAAGGCCCTGCACTTAGGCAGGAAAAAAACAAATGCATAGGTACAGAATAGGCAATACCTGGCTCAACAGTAGTAAATAGGTGTACTAATGAATCACCACTTAAGCATGAGCCAGCATTGTGCTACAGCTGCCAAAAAGGCCAATGCAATCCTGGGTTGCATCAACAAAGGATTAGCATCAAGATTGCAAGAAGTGATAATACCACTTTATAGTGCATTAGTAAATACTGCATATAGTACTGTTCACCATGATGCAAAAGAAATGATGCTGAAACCCTAGAAAGTGCACAGAGAAAAACAACGTAGATGATGATGGACTGGAGGCTAATTTGTACGATGAATGGTTGAGGGAGCTAGGTATCTCTAGCCTATTGAAGAGAAGGATTAGGGAGAACAAAACTGTATTCCAGTACTTGCTGTCACAAAGAAGAGGGGATTGATTTGTTCTGCAAAGCAGAGAGGATAGGATAAAGAAGTGATGGGTGATTAATGATTGAACCTAGAATGATTGAACCTAGAAGTAAGGAGAACATTTTTGACAATGAGAATAATTAATGAATGGGATAGCTTGCCTTCTGGATGGGTGAGTGCGCAATCACTGGAAGTTTTCAAAAATAGACTGGACAACCATTTGCCAGGATGGTGTAAGATCTCATGCCTTGAGCAGGGGTTAGACTAGAAGACCTCCAGGGTCCCTTCCAGTCCTATGATTCTATGCTCTAAGTCAGTAAACTAGAATACAATATATTTATGTATGGTGAAAGATAAACTTTGGATCAGCATTGAGTGTGCACCAGGCAATTACAGTGCGAAGACAATGTCTGTCCATTAATTGTTGACTTCAGTTGGTGTTCAAATGCAACAAAAATATTTTTTCACTTTTTAAATATTTGCTCATATAAACATAGGAATGATCGAGAGCAATATCTTTAAGACTCTTCAAATGTTTAATTACAACTCTTTTTATGGATGTAATTGGCTTATGTGACCTTAATTCCTCCATGCAGCAATTATTTTACTAAAGCTCATTAATTTTCTGTAGAGCATAGAAAATATGTAGTAAGCCATGCTTATATTGTTTTAGGATGGCTCGTCTATTCAAATTACAAGCTTGTATAACAGGTCAATACTGGCATTTGTATGTAACAGTTATTCCTTTTTCATGATGCAAAATAATTAAGCTTCACTGTTCACTTACAACAAAGCAAGTATTTACCATGTTCATTAACTTGGCATTCTAATTGCAAATGGCAATAATGTCAAAATTAGCTTTCACAATATCCAAATTTCTTTGCATTCCAAAGCTGGAGATGAAACTAACTTCAAACTTTAGAGCTTTATTGGTATTCACCTGCTCCCGCGGGAGAAGAAGCAGACTCATATCTTCTTCTATGCCTGCATTTTTCATCCAAATTAATTAGGACTTTGTTTCATACTTCAGAGTTTGAACAAGGTGAGTGACAGATGGCTTGTCAAGTGAGAGCAGGGATGTAGTTCTGAAGTTGATGAGCCTGAGCCTGATTTAATCTAAAAAATATGAATTGATTTGTAGAACTAGAGACTATTATTACCTCAATGGCACTATCTGTGATTAAAGAGAAACAGGAATACGCAACAGAAAATTTTCAGCTCTGTAATCTCAGAGAGGATGCTAACAATACCTTTTTTTTGTATGGTGACTCATTTGTTTGTTGAGAACTATCATGCAAATATCTAAAAGTAAAAGGTTAAGGTTTTCTCTGTCCCGTTGTTTCCGACTTTAGGGCATGGTGCTCATCTCTTTTTCCTGGCTAAGGGAGCCAGCTTCCATGTGACAGAAACTCCAGAAACAGTTTCCATGTGGCCAGCATTGCTATACACCAAAAGGGACATGGAATGCTGTTACCTTCCCAACAAAGTGGTACCTATTAATCTACTCACATTTGCATGCTTTCAAATTGCTAGGTGGCAGGAGCTAGGGCAAGAATGGGAACTCACCCTGTTGTATGGTGCTCGGGTCTCCAACCCAGGCTGTCAGCTTTCCAGCTGACAAGCTCAGTGTGTTCAATTGTGGAGCCATCATGCCCCCTTCTGCAAATGTCTATGGGTATTGAATATATCTGCCACAGAAGGTACTGTTATCGTATGAAATCTCTTCCACATATACGTACACATATTCATGCTTTGGATGGCCATTTTTCCATTGCTACCCATAGAAAATATGTCATGTCTGAAACTCTTTAATCACATTCAGGCATTCGTTATTTGTATGGTTGCAGTCCATGGCTAGGACACACTTGGCATTTTGCCACTGTCCTTTTTTTTGGTCCCTGCATCAATGTCTTTGGTCCTTACCTAAAGCTGCAATGCAAGGAAGGGCTGTGGGAGCATGACCGAGTGACAGTGGGATAACAAGGCAGCTGCTCAACATGGACCTTTCCCTGCTCTGCATAATTGGATAAAGGAAACAAGCTTTTCAGCTGATGAAGTGGGTGATTGTATTGTACAGTGGTAAACCAGGGAGTCTTCAACCTTGGACTTCAGCTCCCAGAGTTCTTTAACCGGCTTTGCTGGTGTAAACTGATGACATTTTCGTTATATGAAAAGGTGAGCATTTTCTTATATCTTTCTTCATTGTTAATGTTATTTCTGGCCTTAAGTTATTTCCAGAAATATTTTGGAACAGCATTATATGTCCTTCTGAAATGCTATTCTTCAAAATGGTATTGCAGTCTGACAGAAGTCATTTTATCTATCTACTTTGTCTTAATGAAATGGTTGGAAACCATTGTTTTCTTTTTAAGAAGCCTACTCATCTCACAAATGCATTTTTCTCACCGAGAAAAATATGAACCAAGAAACACTCTCAAATATGTTAAGCTCTATTTAATTACTCCCATGTCTCTTCAAATGCTCTTAGAGCCATGGATAGGTCAGTTGAAGCTATATACTGAGACATATGTGCTTTCATTAGTACGAGATTAAAAGTTGGGTCACCGAAGTCATCTTTTGAATGCTTTCACTTGGAGCCAATTCACAGGTCAATTTCTATGAGGATATGCATGCTATCATTAAAAGGTTCCATGCTTTGATATATAAAAAAAGAAACTAAAGGCTTTTTTAAGAACATGAACCAAAAAAAAACAAACCCTATTGGATTAGAAGAGTTTTTTAATATTCAGTTTACCAATGGACTAGGCAACCAATTGCAGGATTGAAATATTTTTAAAAAATAATTATTCAATTTCTATGACTGCCCAACTTAACCAAGTGGTCTGTGGCCCTCTTAATGCTACTAACATTATTTCTGACAACCCCAGACAGCCTCCTGGCCTCATCAGTGTTCCTTGGAGAAGATGGAATTCTTCCAGAGATTGTAGATTTAGTGGCTACCGTCTGAATTTTTTATAGGGGTTTCAGGGATTATTTATTAGTTCATACATAATTTATATTTACCATGGATATTTTATGTTATGTGAATTCATTAACTCCCAGGAGTCCTGGTAGATTATGGAAGGTCAAACAACTGAATAACTTCAAGCAGAAGCAGGATAGATATTAGATTCCTGCATTAAAGACGTTGAACTGAAAGGGCCCTTTCCCGCTTTTTTAACTTACTCATGACCTTTCATCTGATCATCCAAATGATTAGCCAGTTCATTGTCGGCTTAAAAAATAGTGACTCGAAAGTTAGTAAAACAAAAAATTGTGACATAAATGTGCTTAATGAAGGTTCCTTTAGTATTTTCCAAATATATACGAAAAGGGTAATTATGCTATCTGAAAATATTCCTCCGTGCCCAGAAAAGATTAAAAAAATATTTAATTGTTCGTTTGATTTCATACTTGTGAATTCAATCCCATTAAATTCAATGGCACTATTTTGGAGAAAGCATAGGATTGCCACCTATCTTGCCCAGATATTTTTTACCTTGAGCAGCATCTGCAGGCCTCAGGCCGAAGCTCTGTCATTAGTTGCTGGATTTAGCAAATAAATTGGGAGCATATTGTGTGTTTTTTTTGCCTAAGTCTTGTTTTTATTTGGTATTACTTGCATACCAAAAGGCGTAATTAGAAGTGGCGTATGAAGAATCTGCAAGCTGAAAGGGGCTTGTTTCAGAAAGAAAAAGAGAGGAACAAGATAAACAAGAAACATCGTATGAATGCATTTACTTGATGTTAAACATTTCAAACTGGAAAATAGGCAGTATTATTTGATAGGACCTCACCTTTCTCTGAGCATGCTCTCTTCTAACAGTTTAATTGCACTGAGAAAAAGAATGGGGCTTTCTTTGAGCATCACCAGTCAAGCAAGGTTTCACGGTGATGAAAAGATCGTAAAGCATGAAAAACACATTGCTTCCCACCACTTCCACCAATAAAAACATACTTAAAAATCACCAATAGAAATTTTAAACTAAATGTTCATGTTTAGGAAGGCATAAAAGCAGAGCTTCTTTTGCAGACCATTTGTGAGAAAAGTTTGGCACAGCTTTTGGTCTACAAGTTAGGAATTAAACAAACAGAAGTTGCATTTTGGATTGATGGTTACCCACTCTTCAGCTGTTATGTTTTATTGCCCTAACTACGATTCACAGGATGGCTACTACATGCGTGAAGTGGTTGATAGGTTATGTCAAGGAGAGGGATGTGTGTGGCTTACTAGATGTTTCCGTAGTTCTTGGCTTTTCCATCAGCATCCTCAGGTAAGGTATGCTAGGCGTTAACAGTTAACATTGCCCAGGAAAGGAGACAAGAGCAGCTGATCTAAGACACATACTATTAAGACATAATGTGCTATTCAGATAAATATTTATACATTTCCTCCGCAATATGAACCCATATTTGGTCCTTGACAGAGGATTCCACCAGCATTTACATTTATAGCATATACTCCAGCTCCTATTACTACTAATAAATGATGTTGTGACATGAAAATATGTCTGCTCTGGCAGAGAAATACTTGTGCCTTGCTATACCTCTGTGGCATTTATGACCTTGTAGATTAAGTATGTTCTGTCTAAATATTGGAGCAAGGAGAGAGAGATGTAGCCCATCAGCTGAACAACATCCACCTGCTCCCACCATCGGGCTCAGTAGTGGAAAAAGCTAAAACATGTACTTCAACAAAGTACTTTTGAAAGACCGCACATTCTCAGACCTGCGTAAATGTATCTGCATTGTACCCTTCCACGTTGAACCAGGTAACTCTGATCCTTAAGTGATATTCTTTATAGCATTATTTACACAGTATTGCTCCCTGAGACAGATGGAACTATCTGCATGATAGTGCAACATCGGTGAAATCCCTAGTTCCCAATAAAAGCAAAGTTGTTTCAGAGAAAATAGGATATGAGCGCTCAATTGTTGTAAGAATATTGGCTATTGTTTAAACACAAACATCCTTTAGCTTTGAGCTGAATCACACAGTGACTCTCTTGGCAGCTTTCATCTTTAAATCAATCCATCAGTACGGCTTTTATTTTTAGACGTATGACTTAATTATAGTGACAAAAGACTTCTGGTTCATTGCCATTACATTTCTATGGATAGGACTATTCAATTGTCCAATGCTTGGGATTCAAAGGCCAAAAGAGGCATGCAGGGTATGAACAAAGAGCCTATCTGCAGTTCCTAAAAAACAGCTATGCCTTTTTCCAGAAACAATCATGTGCAAATCCCCAAAAAGGACATGATGGTTGTAGGAGGAGCAGACAGAAGAGGTCTATTCCTGGATATTTGAACACTATTTTGCATTCAGTAATGCTGCACAGCCCTAATAAGTCAACACTGTTGTATTGATCCATTGTGTCCCATTTAATATTTTGTAATTAATACCAAAAGGAAGTGATTGCAAAATCCAGTTTGTTAAGAAAATTTAAGTCATTCTCACGTTAGCTACATGCAGATAGGTGATACCTTGGTGGAAGAAGAAACTATTGAAGAAACTTTGATTATTCAATTATTTTCCTCCCAGAGTAGAACCATCACTGAAGTACTGCACAGCGCAGTGGTTAGAGTGCAGTACTGCAGGCTACTTCTGCTGCCTGCCTGCAATTTGGCAGTTCAAATCTCACAGGCTCAAGGTTGACTCAACCCCTTCTGAGGTGGGTAAAATGAGGACCCAGATTGTTGGGGGCAATATGCTGACTCTGTAAAGTGCTTAGAGAGAGCTGTAAAGAACTATAAAGCGGTATATAAGTCTAAGTGCTATTACTATTGCTACTTCTAAAGGAATGTATTTGGACTTGCCCTTCATTTTCATGCAAGATCTTGCAACTGCATCTTGGTTAAAAAATCCAGTTGCTCTACTCTCAGACAAATTATTAAGAAATCCTGAATAGGTATCAATAGCGGTTACTGTCAAAGTGAGATTCTTATACCCTGTCAAAGATACTGCTATAGTGCATGTTCAGACAATGCAACTTTACAGTTTACAAAATTAATAATTATAAATAGAAAAGCCAATTTAGAAATGCCCTGTACAACCAACCTACATCATTTTTTTTATTTTATTAAACCAACACTTAAGGAAGTGGGAATGGAAATTAAAACTGTATTGTCACACATTCTGATACTTGGAATGGCTGCTACAGGATCAGAGTTCCTTCTAGGACTCAAACTAATTAATGATTTGAAGGACACTTGTGCAAATTATCTTTGGATCAAGCAGCATGCTTTTAAGTATTGTTTTAGTTTTTGATTTTCCAAATCACGATGAAATCTAGTTACCCTTTAATTTCTCTTAGCACTTTAAAATGGCTTACTATGAAATGAAAATGGGTGCAAGATCCAGTTGCTCTGTTTTCAGACAAATTATTAAGAAATCCAGAATAGGCTTCAATAGTGGTTCCTGTCAAAGTTAGATTCTTATACCCTGCCAAAGATAAGAGCTAAACTGCTATAATACATGTTCAGCCAATGCAGCTGTACGTGAATTACAAAAATTAATAGTCATTATAAATAGAAAAGCCAATTTAGAAATGCCACGTACAATCAATATTCCCCCTTTTTTTTTTTTGAATAAACCAACACTTAAGTGGGAATGGAAATGAAAACAGTATTGTCACAAATTCTGGCATTTGAAACAGCTGCTACAGGACCTCAAAAGATAAAGGTATTGATTGCTGGAGACCTAAGATAGATCCTTTAGATGTAATTCTGACACCACTTCACAAAATAGAAGAGTTTGTAAATCTCATGAAATTGAATTTAACATTACAGCAAAACCTCACATTTATGGACCAATTAGCAGGAATGGATATTTTACAAAATATGAATTCCATAATTAAACAAATTATGTGAGTTAAGCTTTGTCCAACTCTATTATGTGGGATAATGCTTAAGTTAAATTGAATCTGCTGAATATGAGGTTTTCTGAATGGAGATTTATAAAAAGGAGTGTTTTTTTCTACTGGAAATTTTCTAACATGTTAGATTATTGTCAGAAACCAGAATAATGATATAGAGAATGCATGCTATTTATATGTCAATAACATAATCTTTCAATAGATGCTGGGAAATTTCCATCTGAAAATCTAAAGCTGTAATCATGTCAGAATTCAGGCAGGCATATATATAACTCATATCATACCACTTTAGAGTTTTAAAAACAAAATGTATCATTTCTTCTACTTCCATTATCATTCCAGACCAGAAAGAAATATAGAAAGTGTTTAAAGAGCTTCGTCCTGCAAAACTGATGATGGGATAAGGAAATGATGGCTAGATTAAATGGAACATAATGCACTACAAATTGCAGATGGGACTACCTTGATCCAGACAAAAACTACAGCCAAGACTGGTATTTATGATACTTCTCAACTGCACTATTTTGGATATTTAAATAAGATTTGTTTGTACTGATCTAGATGGGCATCGTACAGTTCTGCGCAATACATTATTAAAGCTCTGCAGTGCGTTGGATTTGATTCCGAAATGGTGATTTGGAACATGTGGAAATATAAAGCTATCATGTGTTGCAGCTCTTTAAAGCAGCTGCCTCTTTTCCTAGGATCATGGGGCAACAGATCCCAGGAACTATAGGATTCAGAAAAAGAAGCAACTGCTTTAAATTGCAGATAGGGATATGCACAGTTTCTAATTTTGTACTTCTACACACTCAGAAGTACACACTCTATCAAATTTAAAGTTTATAGAGTTTTAATGACCACATTGCTTCATACCAATGACTATAATGGAACAGAATCATCTTGAAACTGCTGATTGATACTAGTTGACTCACAGCGCAGTACATCATTTATCTGTTGACAGTGGCCAATCAAATTAAGTTATTAACTATGACTGACAGTCATTTGGATAGCAGGTTTCATGGTGATGCTGAAATAAGCATTTTAGGATTGGCTAATCAATCTTAACTGGCAAAAGCTATTGTAAAAGCAGTCTATCGGCAATAAACAAAATTATATCCAAAATCTTCTCATTATGGATCAATATTTGGTTATTATTATGTGGAACTTATAGATATTTTAAACTGTGGGGCAATTATGGTATACAAAAGCAGGGCTCTTATTCTCAGGGGAGGTTGAGCTGGCAAAGAAAACTTTCTCATAATTAGATTAAGGTATTTTATACTCAATTTTAAAATATATTAAATCAGCCCATTAAAAAAATAAGTATTTCCTATAGTTTTAATAAACAGATTTGGCTTAATTTTCAGGCTCTTCCATAGTGAAACCCGAAATACTTAAAATACTTAAAATATGATTGGTCTATAAAAACCTGAACAAAGAGTTGAAGGTGGCAGCTGCAGAACATTTTATTTAATGCTGTCTACTGGTCATTTGAATTTTTAAAAGTCCAGTTATGGGATCCGTAATGCATGAAATAGGATTTCCCAAATAAAGTAAAATAAAATAGGATTTTACTTTGCTTCTATGACTGAGTAAATACTTAAGGATATATTCTGTTCCACCCTGAAGACTAAGAAAATCCCTGATTCTTATACGGAAAACAAAATTTGGTTTCTTTTGTAAGCATTTAGCAGAAAAATTAAATGCTACCTAAATATGTTTTGTTATTGCAAACGTATTTTATTTCACTTAAAAATGATTATTATTAATGCTATTAATTGATACATGTGCAATAATACTCAATAAAGTACTTATTATTTGAATTTAGGAATCTGCTTGTTCAGCTGGCCACAGTGCTACCCCTTTTTTCTTCTGATACTATTACAGAAATAAAAACAGTGCAGGTTTTTACCTGCCATCTTTTGCCTAGTATTCATCCTTTGAAAACAGTGTTCCGTACTAACAAAACATTAAGAAAGATGCATTTTGCTGGCTTGAAAACCACCTTTATCTAAAGATGGGGAAAAGGTGTGCAGGTATGTCATAGCAAAAACAGATAGAAAGAAAGTGGGCAAATAGAATTTAAAAAAAATCAGTAAAGTGCACAATTATTGTCAAACATTCAATGTTATTATATTAACAATGTTATTCCAATGAATTTACTGAACAGTCATGGTGGACTACAAATTGGCTTGAAAAGAAAAGAGGCTTACAATGCAAACAAACACCTGGTAGGTGCTTCTCCTGAAGACTTTTATAAGAATTGACCGAAGCAATTCAAGGATAACCTACTTCAGCTCTTTGGATGTTGGCCCATTTCCTAGCTCCACAAGGGGCAGAAGGATTAAAAGTTGCTTAGATGTTTGTCTCCAATTTATTTCAACTTTTAAATGCCAATGTTTTCCAAATCTGCATCTTCCAGGCCAACAATGGCATCTGATCTGGAGATCATGAAAAGTTTCTCTTTATTTGTATACTGTCTCTGAATTTTCAAAAGCTGCTGCTCTGTTTGTTCCTTGCTGGTGCTCTGTGAGGAGCCAATTTCCTCACTGGAGCTGACTTCACAGTCTTCAGGTGCTTTATGGGCTGGGGTATTGGCAACAGACTCCAAGGAGGTGCCCGACTCCTCCAGTGGAGTGTAGCCCTTATTGCTTCTGTACTGATCACACTGAGTGCTCTGGGAACCTTTCTGATCCACAGACGGTGTAGGCAGATGAGAATCCCCCAAATCGAGGGATCTGGAGTAGCTGAAAGATGAATCTTTAGCTAAAAGACTGGAGTCAAGGTCAGTGCTACTACCCAATGTCTGAGAGGGCTCAGGGAACAGGGATCTCCTGGAATCAGGGAGGCAGCTTGTGCTCTGGCGTCGGAGCACTACTTTGCGCTTGTTCATCCTGGACAACACTGTCAGTTCCTGCGCTGTGTCTAGGTAGCTGCTCCTGAGATCTTTTAGACTAAGTTCAAATTCTCCCCGAGGAATTTGTCGGCCGTCCTGTTCACCCAGCAGACTCTGCCACTCACCACAGTCTCTATTAGACATTTCCCCCTGAGCCAGTGGTAGCAATGTGAAGGTGCTCAGTGAGGAGCCCACAATGGAACTGGCAGTGCTGTGCTGGTCCCAACTATCTGTGGGGGTACGAGATGGGTTATGGGCACTTTGGGCCATTGCAGCTCTTTCTTTATAGATGCTATAAACGGCATCAGCCAAGCTGGGTATTTGCTCTTGCCTAGAGGTGGAGAAGCAGCGAGGTGAGGAAGCCAAGTCAGGAGGGGAGAGGGGTGCACCCACAGATGGGTGCCAGGTATTCTTGGTAAGCATGGCAGTGGCTCCCAAGGTTTCTCCTCCTGAGCTGCTGCCAGGTTTCAACTCCAGCCCACGAGATTGCACACAGTTCACAAAACCATTTATTGGGACCGAGGCCACGGTAGAGGGAGCCCCATCCTTTGGCCAAAGACTGTGTGCATCTATGACAGTGGAGTACAGGTCCCTCAGATTGATAACCTTAGTTTTCTTGTCACGATTCTCATGCAGCACTGCATTGGCACAAATGAAGAGGAAGATGCCAATACCCATGATGAGGGGTCCAAGCACTTTGAGCTTGTCTGAATGCAAATATCTAGAGAAAAGATGAAAAAGCAAATTTGTTGAGCCGGAGGGTGATGAGGGGGCAGGCAGAGGTGGGGAAAGTGCTTTCTGGTTGCCAGAGAAAGAAGAGTTGATGACTTCTAGGTAAGTTTCTCTTGTTTCTTGGGTGTGGTTTTTGGTGTGGCTTTCAGGGGCATTCCCATACGATTGCAATAATGGGCTGTGGCCAAGGCCCCCTGTCCTATAAAGGGGTTTGGGCCAGTAGCCAACCACAGCCAAGGCAATCCCCACAAACAACACTAGAATGCCACAGACAGCAATGAGGCCAGAGAGGGAGCAGATTTTGAGCTTGCCCTTCACCACCACCACATCATTCTTGAGTTTTTTTTTTGCTTTGCGCTTGTGTTTGGAGACTTGGCCCTGAGGCCGTAAGGGATCCTGTTTTCTGGCTGAGATCCTCAAGAGGCCTCCAGTGGCAATCATGGCTGGCTATCCAGGAGAACGTTCCCTACAGCAGCATCGGCTCCTGTGGCAAAATGGAGAAAAGAACGTAAGAGCGATGATATCTTTTAAACCAATCTGTCTTAAACCTGCTCAGTCACTATTGACTAATCAGCCTCATGTAAAGAAGCATGTGAAACTTCTGGTGCAACATCTCATACTCATTGACAAGCAGAAAAGAATCCTTCACAATAACATATCCGTTTTATTATCACCAAGCTGACCACCAAGCTGACCACATGGTCTTAGCTACGCTGCCTTTGGATGATGATGATGATCATCATCATCATCATCACCTACTGCTGGATTGACTGAAAAGGATTATAAGCTTTCTTTTTTTTTTGTTTACAATAACTTAGCATCAGATGAAGTGCTAGAACATTTTCTTCGGTGGGTATGAATTCCAACAAATCAAGGCTTGGAATTTGTTCAGGAGGGAACAATCTGAAATATACACAAAAGAAAATGCAAATTCTGATAGTCTGGAATTTTACTGTTTTGCATAGAGTCCATATGTGCTTTAATACCACATAAGAACAACTTTGCACATCGCTAGCACTCCTGAACCTGGTATGTTCGTTCTATCTATAGATTATATTAGCTCTAAAGAACTGTTCTATCAAAAGAGGTACGCTTCTGTAAGCTTTAGTTTAGTTGTACTCTTTCATTTAAAAAATAATAATCAAATTTTATAATACAATAGAAGTCTAATCCGCAAATCTATAAATCCCTTTCTTCTTTTAGTAACCATGTAAGGCAGCGGTGTCAAACTGGCAGGCTGGGTGCGTCATGCACAGGCTATGCCCACCCTCTCCAGCTCTGTGGAGGGAAAAAGGATCGCGATACATCATGTGACAGCATGACACCATGAGTTTTGACACCCAGCCTTTTAAAAAGTCTTTATTGTCCCTCTCCCCACCTCCCCCAAACAGATCAGGTTTGCAATTTCTGCAAGCGCTGTCCATTTGATAATCCAATCCTCTATTGTAATCATTGTATTCCTCAGGTAGGACTGCCTTTAAAGATTGTTCACAAACAGCAACTAGAAAGTGCTGACACCAACAAACTGTTGTGGCTTAGTGGGTGGAACACAACCATTCATTTCAACTTAATTTCTCAGCCCAATTAAAATGCTGCTATTGATTTTTGAAGACTGAAGGATTGCCTCTTTCATATTGCTACATCAAAGCCCTTCAATCTGTTCCAGTGGTCTTACTGTTAGGTCTACCTCCACTGACTGCTTGGTTTACAGGGATCAGGTAAAGACTGTTGTATTGGTAACTTTTATTTATTAGACCAATTAATTTATTGGTAGACCTTTTATTGGCACAATCTTTTCCTCATGCTTGACAACTACCGTAGACAGGAAGAACATTATTTATAGATGGGAGTTTATTTTATTGTTCTAGAACTATGTTTTGGTATCAGTTTTAGGCACGATAGTATTATAATTTGGCTTGTTTTATTTTTCTTTTGAGGGCTTAATGAATTAAATAAGATCTTAATCATGTTGACAGACAGCTTATGACTGACATGAATTACATAAATAAATAATCCTAGAATCAGGGTTTTCCAGAAATTCATGCATGACACCATGCTCTGACTGTAACCCAATTTTACATCTGTCATGTGCACATTCCCAAATCTCAAAGTATGTTAATTTCTCAACATTTCATATTCATTGCTAATCCCATCTGCTTCTCTTCCCTTCTGGTCACCATGTAACAATTCTACCTTAATATTTTCTATTGTGATATTGGGGTATACTAATGATGAAAAAGTATATTCACACCTCAACTTTTAATGAAACTTCATTTTAATTACATGCACCATCTCTTTTAACTTGCAATGGACCTGCATCTTAAGGAGCATTTCTTCTTTAAAAAAAAAACCACTTGGGAAAATGATGTGAAAGCACTAAGTGACAACCTTCTTGTTCACAGTTCTGATCAGATAAAGTTCAAAAGGGAAAAGATGCTGTTGTGGAAATTATTAGTGACTAATTGCTTTCACAACTTTGCAATTTCTTTGCAAGCCAAAGTTTCATCAGACCCCGGAATTTTTTTTCATGAGCAAGTCAGTAGCAAAAATATCTAGTTATAGATGCTCTTAGTAATGATGTCCCTATCTGAATGTCAGGCCTTAAGTTGCAAAAATACAGGAAGGAGCATGCTCTCTTTGTTAGTTCCAAGGACACGGGTAACTTTCTCAAGATTTCACCATGTTCACTATGGCTTTGGGCTAAATAAAAACAGGTGGAGATGGAGTATCATACTACATATAATCTGAAAAACTAAAGCCATTTTCACGTGTCAGTGAACGCAATAATGTATGTGCATGTTGGCATGCATATAGGGGAATGAATGCTACTCCTGTTTAGACTATGTTAAGACTAACCTTGGAGGTTACAAGTAGCAAATTTGACCATATGAGTAGCATATGAGTAATTCAAAGCACACAAATAATTCAAACTTCTGAAACAATGCATTTGTATGCAAAGGAGGTAAACATAATGTGGATTGTAGAAGGCTGTAACAGGCATGGATGGTTGAAGAGGTAAATTAATTTCATAGCTTTATTCTAAACTGTAGCTCATACTTCTTTCCATGCTGCATAGAACTTTTCCTTTGTATATCTATCCTTGAGTGAAACTGAAACATTTAAATCCCTTAAGGATCCTCTACTGTAAATAGAAGTCTACCCATTTCATAGAATCTTCAAACTGACTTCAACTCAATCGTTCTGGTTCACAATTGGTAGTAAGTACTTGGAAACTTCCTTAACTCTGTCTCAAATCTTCACAACTGAATGTATATTACAAACTGATCTGGAGACTAGGTTTTTACTTCCTAGGGTTGTTATTCTTTTTAAAGGCTATGGTAGCATTTATTGAGAACTTTGTTAAGAATCTTGAGGTATCTTTTGACCCCAAATTTTATTGGGTTTTTTTTGCTGCACACCACACCCATTTTACTTCTGTTCTGGCAAAGATCCACGAAGAATAAAAATTGTGGTCCAGCCTGATGTAGGCAGGAGAAGGAGGGAAAAGGTTTAGTTTGTTTAAATGATTGTCATTCCCTGTTTGAATATTAAAGGAATGAAAAAGGAAATCTGCCAAGTTAAATATTTCCTGATGTGATAATTAGGAAAGGATTAAGACACAAACAATGTTGCAATGCATGTATTCAAATATCCACTGCAATATTGTGTGGAACTGTTATCCCAGCACATCATAGCATAGATAAAACTGGAAAGTCAGAAAAATACAAACAAAACAAGGAGCTTTTAGTTTCATAAAATAAACTAATAAGGAAAGCCAGGTAGACAAAATTATGTCTGCTGAAAAGTAGTGCATAAGGGAAAAAAACCTTTCTTTTTATAGTACTATAATCTATGACCACCTAATATATCTTAATACTGTGGAGTAACTGATCTATGGAATTATTCACAAGATACAAAATTGTCACCAATATGTACAAATGGAAGAGTATCAAATATATTTATGGAAGTCATTATACTTACTAATATTCAGTACTAGAAAAAGTATGCCTCCAAATACTAACTGGCATGGCACACAAACTTGGAGATGCATTTGTGCTCATATTTTACTTGCATAATTTCCAGAGATAACTGACCCTGTTAGAACAGAATGCTAGTTGAGATGGGTTTTTTATTGATTCAGCAGGCTATATTTGTATGCATGGACAACAGGAGTGAAAACAGAATACACAGTGCTGATTTCTTTCACCCTTTCTTTCATTAACTGCTCACATTAGAGAGTCATGAAGTAAAATTTAACCAAGCATTCCTACATGCATACATGTGAGCTAGATGGAAAATAGTATGATACAACTGGAATTAGCAACTGAGAGCAAAAGGTGAAAGATCTGTGGGAAGGTCAACCAATTAAAGATTAATTTCAACTATTCTATGAAAATACTTCAAAATCAACTTTATACCTGCCAATTGCACTTTATAGCCTCCCTTTAAAGTTCTTTATGTTGCAGTTTTGGCTTTTTCTATATCAAAATAATCAATATTTGCAATGCAATATATTTGCATTGTTTTAAAAGGGGAAAAAAGCTTGATAAAGCCTTCATCACACTTTGTGTTCCTGCCTGCATTTAATATTTCCTGTTCTTTTGCTATGAATGTGTACCTTCTTATGGAGATTAGATCAACTAATAAGCTGTTTCCTGGTTTCAGGCTATTGTTTTTGAATGAGGCCAAAAGATTAGATTGCACAAGAAGCTTAGTAATGGTCATCTATCTTGCAAAGAAAAAGGAATTAAATTAGAAAATGTTGGCAATGAAACTGTGTATTGAGTCATTAGCATTATGTATATTGTATACCGTTTTGAACAATATAGGGGTTTTATTTAGGTTAGACTTTCAATTTTACTGTTGTTGTTATACTAAAGAAATAAGCCAGATTTTAATATCAAAAGTTTGTTTTAAGCAAGGTATCGATATTTATTTTCTATAAACAATATTTTTTTGAATTTAGGGGATGAATATATTCTCTGGACATATGCCTGATTTGGAATCACGTATGATGTTCAAGGTAACTGGTTATGTAACATCAGTGAATTTGCAGCCTATCAATGAAAGAATGCAGTGGCAATAGAGATGCACAATATTAAACCTGCCTTTTTTTAAAGAAAAGACACTGTTTTGAACAACCCAGGGAACAAAAAGCTCTGTGTTGAAAAGCAGTTTGAAATAATATGCAAGATTTTGTTTATATCACTGCATGAGGTTTTATAATCAGTTATTTAGACAACTGAATTCTGCAGTTCTTCACAAATTGTTCAGAGTTGTCTGAAAATATTAATTAAGGGTCATTCTTTGCTTTTCCCAGAGTGAATGAAATACATTATAAGAATGAACGGTAACAGCAATCATTTCAACGTGTCACATAAAGTTACATTTTTTGCCTTGAAAACAAAAAAGAAACCAGCATCCTAGGTAAGCTTATGTCCTTCATCAGCTAAATCTCCACATTTCCTAAAAAAACCGATTCAACAATGCTTAATTTAATTAAATGTCATGCAAGTCCCCCAAAATCCTGATTCTGACAATATGCCTCATGTAATTCATCAACCAATATGATCTCTTGCTTCCTCTTTTATTGTATTTTAAAATAAGATTTGATGTCACACAGAGAACCCAGCTTTTAATATTGGGGGGGGGGGGATACATATAGACAGGATCAGGGTTAACTAATATGGAAAGTAAAAGACTCAGAGGTAAAATTCCTCAAAGAAGCCCACCTACTGTTCATTAATATCATGTGACTAAATACTCTTGATTCTAGATGGACTTGGGAAACATGCAGAGATACATCAAAGTAAGCTACATCAACGAATCGGTATACCATTACCCTGCTACATAAGCAAAGCAATTCCAGATGGTGTTTCAGGCCGTTTTCCAGGATTTCAGCAGCGTTTCGTGTCTAAAAGGTCTACCAGACTACATGCATGCTAGATAGAAGCCCACTCCCGGGTACTTTTCTTTGCCTTTCCCAATGGATGAATGCGTAGAAAAGAAAAGAAAACCAAACCGGGGTTGGTTGGGTGGGAAGCCACCTTCCAAGTCCGTCTGGATATAATTTAATCCAGCAGCTTTCCCAAAGAGCAGCTTGTTCTTGGGAAAGAGTTTCGAAACGTCCCTGCAGGGACAGAGCCTACTAAAACATTATGGCTTTCATACCTGCTGCTCTGCTGTCCTATATAATGTAATTAGCCAAGTGGCCTGTGCCTCTGGAGGGTAATTTGCGAAAGATGGAGCTAAAGAGGATTCCCGGCATGACGGAAAGCCGGAGAGAGAGGGAGGGGGGCGGTGAAAGTGGCCATGCGGAAGACCGGTTTTCGCTTTCGCCGTGGGGTCGGTTAAAAGGGAGACCGGCGTCTCGCTCCGAGTTCCCAGAACAAAACTTCCCGCCGAAGAGACATCCATTTACAGGCGCTTTCCATCTGCCAGGCGCCCATTAACCGGAGGTCGTCTCAACTCGTCTGTCCCTCAATTTAGAAGCTCCCGAAGGCGATTTCTCTACGGTGCCATTTCCCCTTTCGGTGCGCCCCCAAGAAGAGAGAAGCCGCCACGAGAGCCACCCATCATGGTGGCCCAGGAGGAAGGGGCTCCCAGCGCCGCTTTTGTGGCGGACCGGGGGCGAGGGATTGGGGCGGGGTGAGAGGGGGGGGTGGCGGGAGCTGCAGAATCCCCGGGTGAGTTTCTGGTTCAAAATGGCAGCATTTAGCAAACGCAGAAGCTCCATCTGGTCTCTTACCGGGGAAAATCGGCGGGGGAGGTCAGAGCTGCAGGCAAGTTCCTCGACGGCCAGAGAGAAGCCCGGGAGAAACTTTGCAGCCCGGCCAGTGGGCGCCGAAGACCCCGCAGCCCCTCCAGCCCGCTCCCCGTCGACTCGGAGCCATCCCCGTCAGAGCAGCCAGGCTGTCGCTCGCCTCAGCCTCGCCGCATCCGCCACCGCCAGGCGCGGCGAGCAGAAGGACTGCAAAGTGCGTCGCCCGCCGCTCCAGCCCGCATCCTGCCCGGCGCTCCGGGTTGCGGGGTCGCCCCTCCGCTCCAGGCGCTCCTCCCCTTCCCCTCCGCCTTCACCGGAGGCTTTTGTTAAGGGTTGCGATTGCGGCCGCCGCTCGACGCGGACGGCGTCTCCTGCCCCGCGGAGCTACTGCTTGCTGCCGCTGCTTCCAGGCTGCTGCGACTCTTGGTCCTGAATGGCTCCGTGTGAAAGCGGCTGCTGTTGCTGCTGCCGGCCCCGACACGCTGCAGTTGCTAGGATACCGGAGCCATGACACAGGGAAATTGCTGCAGGATGGCAATCATTACCTTCCAAACTCTCGTTCTCTCTCTCTCCCCCCCACCCCTTCTCCTTCAGGAGAGACCAAAGCCTCGCCCTCAGCTCTCCCCGCCGCGCTGTTGCTGCTACCACCTCCCCTTCTCTCAGGCCACCTGCGAGCGAAGTGGCGGGCTCGTCCCTCTCCAGAGCAAGCAAGCCGCGGGAACAAACTCTAAAAGCCCTTTGACACGCTCGCTCCATACAGTCCGACGGCCGGTCCTTTG
This sequence comes from Notechis scutatus, assembly GCF_049901735.1. Taxonomy (NCBI): domain Eukaryota; kingdom Metazoa; phylum Chordata; class Lepidosauria; order Squamata; family Elapidae; genus Notechis; species Notechis scutatus. The sequence goes on along the minus strand of NC_142011.1, from coordinate 160,113,269 downwards.
AACGAGCGACCCCCCCCCCCAATCCTTTGGGGAGATTGCTCTGGCGTCGTTGGATGGGCCGGGAGGAAGCCAAATTGTCAAGTGCGGGGTGGGTGGGTGGGTACTGCTTTCTTTACATATTCTTTCGCTTCCTTTTGCTTTGTGCCACCTCCCCCGCAGCTGCTTAGCCTGCAAAATTCAGAAAACTTAACGCACGTTCTGCACTAGTTTCATTGAAGGCATTGTGGCTCAGCTCCAAAGTGAGTATGCTGTGATTTGCATTTTTTTTTCCTTTTAACTTTTCACTCTTCATTTGGATTTTGCACTGCGCCTGCCTGAGGGACTCCTTTAAAAAAAAAAAAAGATTAGTCGGGTTCTTTTAATTTTATTTTTATTTTTATTCTTGACTTGACTTGAGCTATGTATTGTCCTGCACCCCAGTTTGGTACTTACATTCCAGTTGCAACTGATTAGATGGTTTGTTTTTGACTGTCTCTGCTTTCAACTGGTTTGAATAAATAACTGTGAAAATTAATTCTCTGAATCCTGTGGGTGATTTAGTAGAACTCATAAATAATTGAATACATGGATGATTTTATTTTGTAAATGAACAGATTTTTCTGAAGAAGCAATTGGTTTTTACATTCTTCCAAAACATTATTTCAAGCTGTGTTTTAGTTTGTAACTGTACATACTGTACAGTTATAAGTGTTTCAGAAAAAGCTGCACAACACATCTTCCAAAATTTACAATTTTATGCTACAAAAGAGTAATAATACAGTTATTACGACAATTTTGTGGAGTAATCCAAATCATCAGATCCAAAGGTTTCCCCACCCTGCTGGTGTTTCAAAGAGGTCCCAAGACCTGCTTTTTTTTCTGGCCTTTTGTGAAGGTGACTGGAGTGTCTTTAAACAGGTTTGTTTTCATTTGTTTCCATTCTGTTCAATGTTTTTCCACCTCTACCTTCTTTCAAATTTCATACTATTTGTCATGTTTCACGTTTTACATCATTTGTAATCTACCCTGGGTCATCAGAAATCAGACAGCATATAAATTTAATAACATGGTGTATGAAATGAAGTGGACTCTAAGCTATACCAAATCTCAGAGACTTACTTGGCTATCCCTCTTAATTTAGGCTGCAGTTGTGATCACATTCTGATATTTCATCCAGGTAAACATCCAGTGTTGCATAGGTCCTAGTTTACGACATACCTAATCTAGAAAAGGAAATTTAGCTGACATTGTACTATTTTTTTTTCTTTCCCCTTAATATAATAGTTTGTGCACAGCTAAAGAAGGCTCTTTTTAGTTTCTCGGAATATTTCTTTGGGTTGTTTTTTTTGAAATCAAATTTTTTTGAAGTTTCTGAATTGCCTTACCTTTCCCAACATTTCAGCCGCTAAATGTAATCCTCTTTGAAAAGACTAAATGACCAGCTTCATGAGAGGTTCTGTTTTCACCCTCTTCAGTTCTGATGGACAGATGAGTAACGTGTTGCAGATTGAGAACCACAGTACGCAGTAACCTGATGCAAATAAATCCTGCCTTTTCCCAGCTTTTCAATGCTCTTCAAAGAACATTCTCGGTTTCTTGGACTGTAAGCAGTCATTATCACACAGAGCAAGCTACTCAGAAGAGAGGCGAAGGGGCTTTTGAGCTGCACCTGATACAGAGAATGTTGGTGTAAGAGCCTTGTGCTGCTCTTACAAGATGCAAAGAGAGGAGGAATGCGCGTGTTCATCCTTTTTGCAAAGGAGAGATTCAGTTGAATATTGGATACAGGGATGTCTGATTTTTTTAAAAAATAGAGCATGGTGAGGCTAATGAAAATCCAGGGGATAGAATGAAAAAAAACAACAAAAAAAACCTCAGCTGCTAAAGGGATTTGTAAAATCTTGGCTATGAGGCCCAAAACTATGGTGTAGGACATACAAATGCCAAGATCATAGGACATACAAATGCCAATATCAGAATTGTCTTTGGTTTGCAATTTGTCTATCAGAAGATCTTAACATCCATCCACCCAATTCTGTGGTTCAGAGCTATTTTATTTTAAATATGTAAACATTCAGGGAATAAACTACGTGTTATCTTGAACTACATTTAGGATTGTGGCTTGCCATTGATGATACAGGTTCATCTGATTTGCATAAGTCATTCGATTTCAATTATGTAATTATTGTTTATTGTAGCTATTATAATTATTGTACTTACAGTGTATTTACATTGGCAAACTAAGAGAATGTTGGGCTAAGAAATCCAATGGACCTGTCTGTCAAAGTAGAGTACTCACTTTCCTCCATCCTTACTAAATATTACCAATTAGCTACAAGTCCGTTGAATAATATAGTAATCAGTAATATGTAGACAGATTTAATTATTTATGCAATGCTGTAGGTTGTCCTGAAGAAAGAGAACACAGCAGCCTATTTTTTTTTTAAAATCTACTTTTGAGCATTCTTAGGACAAATATTAAATAAAATGCATTTAGTTTTTCAACCTTACCCCCCACCCCACCTCACCCCCAAAAACCTAGAATTACTTTGTTGAAACCCAGTGTAGCTTGGGGTTGGGTCTTTTGCATAGGATGGATCATATCATCTGAAAATATTTTTTTCAGTGATTCAGGACGTAAATCAAATGGTGAGTTTGACCTTTCAAACACAGATCTTTGCCTTCTTGTCTATATAACGATACTGTTATTTATAAACTTGGTTGTTGTTTTTTTAAATGAAGGGCTGCATCTGATCTGACTTTTTATAAAGTAGCCTTGGCTTTCATTGAAGCTGAACAAATTTCTGACCTTGGGCCAATCTGCATTTCTTTTCTACCTCTACAAAAGGCTCTTGGTGAACCTTTTTTTCAGCCTTACCAAGCATTCAATTTCAGGTGCCTATAGATAAGGCAGTACTTGAACAGTGACATTCAACAGTGAGTGAAAAAGAAAGAAACAAAGTTGAAATACCATATTTTTATACTTGAATCTTCAGCCTGATTTGCAGCTAAACTAAGTAATTGGATTATTTTAGACCCTTTGTCCATTTCTGATGGTTGCTAGCATAGTTTGAAGAGTTCTGTGCAATATTCTGGTGCAGTATTCATAAAACATAGGACGATAAAGAAGATCATCATAAGCAACACAAGGACATAAGTGGTCTATTTAAAAGAACAACACAATCATTTGAGCATACTATACAGTGCTGTGGAAAATTTTAGATATCATTTCCCGAGCAGCACGACATGAGTGATTTTAGCTAAGTTGAGTATCTTTCCTAAATTTTACCACCAACTCATAGCCAGTAAAACCAACATTCTATGTTTTAAAATATGTGGTTTTCTATTTTATAAAGATAACTGAAGATTTATTTATTTAGTTAATTCATCTAGTGGTCCGTGACGAACAATATTTAAAATCAAAATTTGAGTTACTACAACTGCAAAAACTAAAATACAGAACAACTAAGAAAAATACAGCAATCTCTAACATAACCTAGTGTGTTGGCTCTTCATAAACTCAGGGCCCAAATGCTGCGTGGATCTTTAGGGCTTTGCAAAAGAGCAGAAGGATTGGGGCCAACCTGATCTCTGGACGGGGGATATTCTGAGGGTGAGAACTGGCAGAAAAAGCTGGCCTTGTAGGCCCCCCCTGCCAAAGATAGCATTATATAATTTTGACGAGTATCAATATCTGAAATTTAAGGACAGCATTGCAAGAAAGATGTTTTGGACTACAGATAGTCCTCGACTTACAACAGTTCATTTAGTGACAGTTCAAAGTTACAGCAGCACTGCAACAATTGACATGACTATTTTTCACACTTACAACCTTTGTAGCATCCCCATGATCAAGTGATCAAAATTAAGATGCTTGGCAACTGGTTCATACTTATGACTGTTGCTGTGTCCCGAAGTCATCTTTTGATAAGCAAAATCAATGGGGAAGCCAGATTCACTTAACAACCATGTTACTAACTTAACTGCACTCTGTTAACGTTGAACTGAACTTGGCTTCAGCCATTGTTCTGTTCCTCAGTTGCCACATGGGGAAGTGGGGAAGGAGGTTGGAATGCATTACTAGACACAACAAAGAGCTTTCCCATGAGAACCAGAGTCATCTCTACTGGCAACCAATAAGGTTGGGGAAGGAGTGCCTGAAGAGCCTGCCAATTAACTCAATTGGCCAATGTGACCTGTGACACTTGAGGATGGGGTTATTTCCTAGTTTAAGTATACTGTAATAGCAGCAAAGAATTAGATTTGGTTTTCCATTGAAGCTGGGCTGATATGATGTACTCATTAAAGACCTTTGAGAAGGAGCCAAGTCTCAGAGTTCTGATTTGCTTGAGTTCAGTAGCTGGAGCCTTGACATTAAACTAAATCTAAATCTTTCCCGTGGTTACAGTATAATTAAACTAGGAAATAACCCCATCCCCAAGTGTCACAGAACATGCTGGCCCATTGGGTTAGTTGGAGGGCTCTTCATGTACTCCTTTCCCAACCTTATTGGTTGCCAGTAGAGATGATTCTGATTCACTTAACACGTATGGCAAGAAAGGTCATAAGATGGAGCAAAACTCACTCAACAAATGTCTCAATAGAAATTTTGGGCTCAATTGTCGTAAGTCGAGGACCACCTGCACTTACTTAGCCATCCAACATACAGAATAAAAAGGGTTCAATTTTTAGGCATATCTGCATTACAAACATCTGAATGGCTGCTAAGCGTGACATTTCTCAATCAGATTTTCAGGCATCGGTATTCAGCTTCTGTTTTTCCAGAACTATAATAATGTATTGATTTTACTGATATGGAAATAGCCACGATCACATGAAACCTAGGATGATTTAATCCAGCTGGTGGTGGTAAAAATGAAAATGTCATCAACATGTAAGATGTTTGAAACATAAGCACAGCAGGCTTTGATTGTACCTGTAAAGAAATAAATGATGCAATTACGTATCTGATTTTTCATAGCAAGTTTCTAAAATTGTTCATGTATATCTTCATGCTATCATAGGTTTTTTTTAAACTTGCTTTATCTTTTGATAATATATTTGCTTGTTGATTTCCTAATTTGTCATGGTTTCCAGGAGCAGCAAAATATGCATACACACACACACACACACACACACACACACACACATATATTAAATAGGGTTTATATGTGTATCAGATTTAAAATACAAAGATTCCATATTTAAAACAATGCCTTGACCTAAGAAAGATGGAATACAGATCGTCCTTGATTTATGATCACAATTGAGTCCAATATTTCCATTGCTAAGCAAGACAAATGAGTCTTGCCCCATTTTACAACCTTTCTTGCCACAGTTAAGTGAATCGCTACACCTAATAACATGGTGGTTAAGTGAATCTGGCTTCCCCATTGATTTAGCTTGTCAGAAGGTTGCAAACCAGGGACACTGGAACCATCATAAATGCATGCCATTTGCCAAGCATTCAAATTTTGATGTTCAATGGTCATTAGTGTAAAAAACCACTTTTTTCAATGCCCTTGTAACTTTGAATGATCATTAAATGAATGGTTGTAAATCAAGGACTACCTGCAATTCATCATGACAGCATGAATAAAGCAGGTTAAATCCAGTACTGCTTAGTGCTTACCTATAACCTCTGTGTGAAGAGCATTTATTGCTGTTACATGTAATTTATTGCAGATACAGATAAAAGTTTAAAAAGTCTGAAATATAACATACAATTAATTTTCCTTAAAAGTTACCTAAAATCATCCTTAATTTTAATTTTTTAATTAATTCTGATTTAACTTACATACATTAGTAAATCATGTTATTTTTATTGGTATTTTTGTAAACATACTTTCTTAGTTCTCCTAAAAATATTACAGCTTGTTGTGCCCAATAATCACCTAAAACTAAGTATGCTGTCCTAGAAATGTCATAGATAAAATAGTAAAAATGGTTTTCTTCAAGCCAGGGAACTTTTTTTTTATTTTCCACAACTTATCCTGTTTGCTCTCCTATGTCGGGCAATGTGTTATGATGTCTACAGAAGAGGTGGGGCTGGTTTTTGTATTGGGGTTTGGATTTTTTTTCATTTTGAGGGTTAAATTGTCAATATTTGTTAAACTACTTGTAGACTTAATACAGATTTAACACATCCACTTCTTTTCATTCCTTACAAAAAAAAAAAATCAAAAATCAGATAATGTAACTCAAAACTTATTGCCACGGATCTAACTATTCCAAAATCTGCTATTACAACCATGGAAGTTTGGGACCAGGTAGCAAAATATGGATATCACAAAGTCACAATGCAAGTTCTACTGTAAGTCTTTTTTTAGATGTGTCACAATATTACATGTGTGTATATTGGATGGAGCTTGCTTCACAATGCAGTGCTTCTTGTTGTTTTCATTCTGACAAAAGCCCTGAAATCTGCAGAAGTATCTGGTTATCAAGATAACTCAGGATCATAGCACAAAAGGCACAGCTTTTTTGCATGATTGTTTTGCCTGGGAAACAGGTGCTGCAGACATGGTAGTAAATGTTTGGCATTACTATATTTTTATAAGAGTGTAGTTGATGAAGTTGAAACCACTGTAAAGTGGGATTTAAACAATAAAGCCTAAACAGTCATAGTGAAACCTTGTTCATATTAAGAAGACCAACAATAGCATGTTTGGAGAATTTAAGACCTTAGGATTTAAGCAGCAGAGGTTTTTTTCCAAATAATAATTTGCTCCGTGCATCATAAGGATTTCAAACTAGATTGTTTCGGATGTGCAGCCAATATTTCTTTCAGGATTATTATATTTTTGTTTTTCTCCTTTCTCTTCACAATTCGCCTTCCTGCATTATTATAGATAAAATGGAAAAAAAAAAACCACCATAATATGGTGGAATGTAGTCTGGAGATTTAGAAGCAAAGAGACCGTGGAACTTGGAATGCCTGGTAGGCAGGAAGAGACCAAGGACAGTCCCTCGCAGGGTGGAATTCAAATTTTTAACAACCTGTTCTGTGGGTGTGGCTTAGTTGGTGGGCATGGCTTGGTGGTCATGTGACTGGCTGGGTGTGGCCAACTCAACATCACTCACATCGAGGCATGCATCTCCTCGCCTGGCCTCGCATCACTGTGGGGATGCTGCAACAGTTGTAAGTGTGAAAAATGGTCATAAGTCACTTTTTTCAGTGCCATTGTAACTGAATGGTCACTCCACACAAGCAAAGTACCAGCAAAGGAGGAGAAAAAACCTCCAGAGAAGTTCTTGAGATAGGAAGTCTAATCCTGCCAAAATGTAATAAGGGTCAGAAACTGTAAGCAACACCAGAATGTTTCCTTCCTGCCTTCCTTACAGGATTAGGCCACTAATTTCTTCTAACAATGGTTCTCCGAACTGCTTAAAATGTTAACAACCAGTTCTAGCGAATAGGTGCGAACTGGTAGAATCCCATCCCTGGTCCCTCCCTAGCAGTATACTGTATAAGTTATGCAGATAATTGCTTTAGTCTGGTAAGGTTCTGTCTGTAAATTAACAACAATAAGGAACTGCTCATAAGTAACTACATGTATCATTCTTGATTCTTAAGCCTAACGAGCTATTAATATAATAATTATGTTTAATTGTAGTAAGTTTGCAACATTATACTCACTTACTTGGGAGCAACCCCCATATAATTCAATGGGAATTACGTATTAGTAGACCTATTTATGAAAGAGGTCGGGAAGGCATTGACAGATATGTCAAGAAGCAAAAACTATACATATATAGAATATTTAAAAGAAACTGACTGACACGTCTGTAAATGCTGATTATATCTCCAATCTCAAAGTTTTCCCATTCCCCAAGAGATCACATTCACAAGTTTAATGCAGTCATTGAAAAGCCATTTAATTATTGAAAATAATCTGGGTAGTGACATCCACAGGGAGAGACTAAAAAGAGGCATTGTATTATGATGTAAGCCCTGCCCAGTCTGTAGCCGTCCCTATGGACACGGATGAATCTGTGCTAGCCTATGTACCTCAGTACATTACAGTAATCTAATTTAAGAAAAACAAGTATTTCATTTTCAAGATATCATTCAGACTTATTAAAGACATGATTTAATGATTCTAAACTGTTTTTGAAATACACTATTTCAAAGGCCAAACAGGCTTATTTCAAAGTTGAATCTGCACCAGAGGAAAGACGCCATAAATGTACTTCCTGCCCCTCCTCCCCTAGTCCAACCACACTGCATGGAAAAAGAGTCCATGGATGGCCTGTTTATATCTATGTTTGTGTAAAACTAATTGGAACTATGTGTCACTGCAAACTCTATTCAACCTTCACCATCTTAGGTACCCTTCAACAGTATAGCCTCCTCAACAAGGGCCACGCTGGCTGGGGAATTCCATACATTTAGACAATATCCAAGGCCCTGATTATAAGTAGAAATGCTACTTGCTATCCAGTGCAGATTCTATGAATGGGGTCAGTATGCATGATCCATAATAACAGTTAAATACCCTTTAGGAAAATTTACGTAACTTGTGTCACCAGTAACATAGATCTGTAGTTAATGTGAATGCCTGGTAGATAGTAACCTATTTAGTGTCAACTGCTTTCCTAAGATAATTCTTTGGCCACCTTGGATGGGATTTAAAAAGACTGAAGTCACATAATCTCCTGATTACTTAAGTAATTGCCATATTTTGGGTTCACTTTTTGTTTCCCCAACTCTCTTAATGACTGGACCAATATTATGTGATACTGGTTACTTCTCAATTAGTAGACTTTCTGTTGAATCCTACTTTCAGCACTTTGAATCTACTCCATCGATATGACTAAGTATATTAGCTGATTAGGGTCATTTAGGAACTTACTTAATCCATTTGGAAATTTTTGAGCTTTATTTCTTTTGCTCTCTGAGCTCTCTGAGCTGGCTTGTTTTCTTGAATACTAACATCATCAGTATACCTAGTTATACTGCAAGAAACATCTGCAAGAAAACAAGCAAGCTCAGGGAGCACCAAGGACTCCTCATTTCAACCCTAAGCTACAGATATTCTCCTTTATTTATATCTTTTGTTTTCTAACCTGGTTGGTAACAGTTATCTACAAGCTCATCTGCATCAAGTGGCTTCATCCATTTGGATCAAGAAGGGTTAGGTTCATCCGTGATTCTTCCCTTAGGAATTATCATCTCCAGGGCCCAGGAGTGGAGTCTTCTTTGTAGCAGGCCCACTTCTTTAAGTGTGAGTTCAGAATAGACTCCACCCTGGAGGGTAGTTGTAGTTTTGTTTTTGTTTTTCATTTTATTTGTTTGTTTGTTTTTTAATTTTAAGCTGTATATTGTAAGATGGTACAGAAAACAGTAGAATACAAGTTCTAATAAACATTTAAATAAGATGAATCTTTTCTCCAATAATTAATGTCAGTGATCTATATCACACTTTGTCCTTTATCATAATTTTTTCAGATGAATATCGTGCCAATATGTTCAGATAGTGAATATAATTATTTCCCTGAACTTGAAGTTGTTTGAAGAACCCTGAAGAGCCTTTTCATTATTTTAGCAGCTCCGTTCAGATGATCAAGCTAGATTTCAGATAAAGAGGCTCTAAATTTTTAATGGGTTTGTGTACATTTTTAATGGATTCCTGGGGCAAAATGGCATGTTTGTTTGCAGAAGCTAAGTTTACAAATTTATATTACTGTGATACAAGCATGAAATATATCCTTAAATGGCATTATCATGTATTAAGTTGTGAATAGTTGGGAAAGAATTAGTTTTCTTATTTATTTATTATTATTTTTTATTATTTTCTAGCTTCTTGATTGCTTTGGTCACATCTAATGTAGACCACATCAAATACATTGGAAGTTAACTGCTTCTATTGGCTTTAATTTACAGTCTCAAAGATATGCAAAGGTAATCATCTGGCCAGGAGTCATATGTAGAAGACAACAACTGCTTAATTTCCTAAAGTTTTAGAAAATAAAACATGGCTATTTCATGTAATGTTATATAATGACACTTTGTGGACAAACAGTGCTTTTTATTTTTGCTGCTTCAAAATGGGTTCTAATTCATTAAATGCTAGGACTGTTTTTATAAATAAAATATATTGCTCATATGATTAGAAGCAGCCTTTACTTTCTCTCCCTAACACTGAAGAACAACTATGCAAGGGAGCACAATGAAAAAAATAATAATTCAGAAACAAATCACAGTAAGGAGCAAAGAGATGGGAGCCTCTCATAAAAGTGGTTTGTGCAAGGAGGTGGGCATTCAGTAGTCTAAATCAGTGGAACAGCTCGTGGGTGGACCATCACTGGAGGTTTTTAAGAAGAGATTGGACAGCCATTTGTCCGGAATGGTCTAGGCCAAGGTCTTCTGCTGGAGTAGGAAGTTGGACTAGAAGACCTGAAGGTCCCTTTTCAGTCTGGTATTCTGTAATTCTGTAAATGTGTTATTTAACATAAAGGTAAATGTTCCCTATCCAATCATGTCCGACTGTAGGGCTCATTTCCGTTTCTTGGCTGAGAGAGCCAGTATTGTCTGAAGACATTTTCCATGGTCATGTGATCAGCATAGCTATCTCTCAAAGGCACCCAGAATGCTGTTATCTTTTCACCAAACTGATCTACTGAGCTACTCGCATTTGCATGCTTTGGAACTGTTCAGTAGGCAGTTATTTACAGTCACAAATTAGCTGGCCTGCTCTCTAACATTCTGAATTATAAATATAAAAACAGTGCCAGTTTCCCCAAGTCAAATTACTACGTTTGATCGTTTAAAGGTTTCTTCAGTCATTTCTGTACAAGTGATATGCCTGAATAGCATTTATATCCCACTTTTTTATAATTGTGCAACTTTGAGGGAGCTGATAAAAGTAACAAAACATAAATTACAAAATACTCCTTATGTGCATCTCCTGAAAGTCTCAACTGCCAACCCCAAGAGCTTAGCCAAAATTTGTTCACCAAGCTGTATCCTTAATGCAAACAAAAGGGAAAATGATTCATTATCTAGGAAGTAATTATATTAACCGCATTAATTTAACTTAAGATTGAATTCAGTTTGATTTAATTTTTAATTAATGTTAATCACATTTCATTTTTGTCCTAGCCACATTTATTCATTCAGAGTGAGAAGAGCAGCTGAAAGTCAAAATGGTTAAAAAGAACCTGAGTAAATAGTCTGGACAAGACTGTATCTGTAAATTCTGAAAGGCCCCTCTGGCCTGATAGTGCATTTTCCTGTGATCTACAGAATATTTTGTGCCCCATGGAGATGAACTAAGGCTTGTAATACATAAAGCAGGATGAACTTACATAAAATAGGAGGCTTTTATTTCCATCCCAATGGTAATTTACAAATACTGTGCTTTTTCCCAATGAAAAGATTTATTTTTATTTATATGGATAAAAAGTATCTATGTGGTAAAAGTAAACGGTAAGAATTATTTTTTCTCTCCACATTATTACAACAGCAGTATTCTGGTCCCACGATTTTCTCTATTGATTGTTTTTGAATTGGTTAGAAATTTATAACTATATAATTGTTCCTAATACATAAGATCTTTGTGTACATTTTCTCCTAAACTACATGCAGTTTGAAGGAAAAATGCTTTAACAAATACATTTCATAATACAGACTTTAAAATATACATGCTGTATCATGAAATAGGTTCTTTATAAAAATGTAGGTGCCATTATTTATATGTCACTTTCAGAAGAGGACTTTATCAAATGTTATTTTTATAGAAGGGTGAATGTAAGATTAGCTTGAAGCTAGTATTTGTCATGCAAAAAGCATCCAGTTTCTGCTGTCAGTAGAGGTCATTCATGGTGGTGGTTAAATTCCTAATGTACATTGTACATGCAGGGTTACAATTAGAATTCTCTTCATGATCCCAGTTTTCTAGGAAAATAAAATAGTACCGCTGACAACCAAACTAATGTTCTTCTGCTACTTTAACTGAATTACTTTGAAAAAATTATAATCTGCAATGGTTGTTTGGTTGATTTGAGATCTCATAAGAATTTAACTGTGGTTGCACAATACTTTATCAGGAACTTGGAACATTAAGCTAAAGTGGATGTTTGAACAACTCATAAATTCATCTTTTTGTAATGAGAGAAGATGATAGTCATGCATGAGTGCCAGGTACTAGACAATTCATATCCTGCTGAAGTTAAACAAATATATATAACTCACATCTTTAGAATGCACAGCTGAAGTATAACAGTGAATACTAAATTCACATTTGCAGCCATTTTCTATGCATCTCCCTGAGACATTCTAGACTGATCCAAAAACTTGCAAGTAAACATATCCGATATTTATCATTAAAAAATTAAGTGGTTCAAAAGCCGTTTTCAGTTGCAAAAGCAGCAACACTTTCTTTTAAAGAGTTTCTAAAAATGCATCTTTCTTATCAGTTTTAAGACATCATATGGGAGTTCTCTTTCTTTGTCCAGTTGAAACAACACAAAATAAGAGTCAGTATCCAAATATGACTTCAGATATCTTCAAAAAGAGCTTTAAGCATTGACTAGAGCTGACAAATGTAGGCAGCTCTTAGAAAATTGTGCTCTAGGGTTTGGGGATTCTGTGTGATAATGGCAATGGATCTGGATTATTTAAGGATAATAAGTTGTTTAAATTTTTTTGGGCAGGTTATTCCAGAGGGTGGCACACAGGCAGTAATAATATTCTGTAATAAAATTTCATAGATGATTTTGTAACCCACGTTCAGGGTAAAGAACAAGAGTTAGTGAAAGAAAAGCAAGAAAAATAAACTTTGTATTTTTTTTTATCTTTGTGAAAACTCAAATAAAATTTACAAAAAAAAGAAAAGAAAATAGCTTGACCCCTTCCTCTCTGTGGTAGTCCCTCAAATATTGGAAGACTGCTATCACGTCTCCCCTGGTCCTTCTCTTCACTAGACTAGCCATGTCCAGTTCCTATAACTGTTCTTCATATGTTTTAGTCTCCATTCCCCTAATCATCCTGGTTGCTCTTCTCTGCATTTTTTCTAGAGCCTCAACATCTTTTTCCAATGAGACTGGTAGGCATGTATGAAAACTAGAATTTATAGACTGATATTACCCTCCAGTGAATGGTGACAGTGGAAGAACTAGGATGGGTTTTGGAGAAAAAACAAATAAATGCAACCCAGGACAAAAAAATTTCTGCTAAGAAACGTGAATGAATGAGTGTGAATAAGTAACCATTTGTAGACTTAAAAATGAATGAGAATAGTGACTCTTTGGGAGTATCAACTTAGAAGGCCTGAGTTTTGAACACATGCTACTGGTATCAGTATAAGTTCATACCTATACATAGCAAAAGAAAGAATATACACTTGAACACACTATTGATTTGACTACTTATTATGTAATGTTGAGAGAATGTGAAGAATAATAAAGAGTTTCTGAATCTGGGACAGACTATTATTTGGTTATGTCAGCAATAGATCTTGGGGGAAAAATAGACATGAAATAAAGGAGTGAGAGAAACAAGAATCAAGTAGAATGACTGTAGAAAGAGAATAGTATTGCATGGAAAGAAAATAATTAAAAACAGATTAATCTCCCAGAAAATTAATTAATGTTTTAGAAGGATGTGTACATTAGTAAAAAATAATGTAGAAAGTATTCAGACCCAGAAAAAAAAACCTTTGATGTGCAGTGAATACTTTTGGATCAAATTTTCCCCAAATGTGAAAATCCTTCTCTCTCCCTTGTAATTAAATGGTTTAAAATATGACATTTATGATCTTCAGCCATGGTTACAAATGAAATTATTTATTCACCTATCAAGATGTCTTGCAGAACTCATCAAACATGTCATCAAGCTTTTATGTTTAATTTGCTATTGGACATGTTATCTCATTGTCTTATATCTTTATCTGAAAGTCACTTCACCAGATGTAATGGAATGTGTTAATGACCTTGGGGAAAGAAATGCTGCCTAGGAAACAATCAGATGAGAGGTAAAGCTCTTGAAGTATGTACATTCACACTTGCAAAATTCAATGTAGTTTTACAATAAAGAAATAGTTCATTTAGTCATTTTTTCCGTGTGATTTTTTTCTGTGTGATTTACTTGGGAAGACTGATACCAATAAGAACAGCCATGAAAATCCATACTCATTACATTTTTTTCATGCTTGCTGAGCATCTCAGAACATATAGAAAGTATTGGCTATCAATTCTTTCTTCTGAAAATATAAGCATTGTTTCATTATTTTGGAAATATGAAATGATAGGACATTTATATGCATGTATGTTGATATGGACATGTACTATTTTTGTATAATTTTTGTTTAACATCTACACCTTTATTAATATATGTAAGTTATTAAGGTATGAATTTGATAATGTATAGATGAGGCATAATACGATTTAAAGCCATGAATGATTATGTATGTTTGCTTTCTGCTAAAGAACTGACACTTTATTGATGAAGTGGTAAGACTTATGAATATTATTCCATAAAGTTTAATGTTGTATTTATACATAACTATTTGATGTTATATGTATTATAACTTGTTATTTAGATTTTTTTATTTTTTATTTATTTTTCCCTAATTTATTAAAGCAATGAAATTTAAAAACACGAGTAAGATGAAATGTTTAGTGAATGATTCAGGATTGAACATGATAAGGATTTCTGATATTTCCATGTTTACTTAATTTACGTTTATAAATAAGTAGAAAATATTTGGATCATATTTGAAGTGTGTCAGTTGGGAAGATAAATGTATGTGCACTTTTATTCCCTTTTTACTTTCAGAATATATTACTGAGTCTTTTGTTATTACCCATTATCCTGAAAACCATTAATTCCTCTTATAAAATTGTGTCTACACTGAATGGGTCAAGAAGTATGGGAAAACAAACAAGATTTGGTTAGATGGAATTGATGAGAACTTCAGAAGGAATAAGGTAAGATGTTTAAAGAGGTGCCTTGGATCCTTTGTTGTGATATGATCTGTGATGAGTTTCAACTGCTGAAGTGGATAAGTTTCTGTGTTGTAATAGTATATAGCTTTCAAGAGTTTCCATTTTTAAATGTTGCCTTGAACCTTAAAGTTATTTTTTAGTGATGTTTTATTAAACTAAAACATTTTACCACATCTAAGAATTACTTCCTTTTCTTTATAACCAGTTTCCTAGGAAACTTCTTTACTATCTGCGAGTTAACTCAAACATGATAGTGTGCAATTCTTTCTTGTTCACTTTCATTTTCCCTCTTGACAAGTGCACACATTATAGATAAGAAGATTCGTCTGCTTTAAATTACTTGGCCTTCCTGTACCATGTTCAATATTCTTCCTGCCATGCAGATTGAATAGATTTTTAATTGCAATTTTATATATCCTCATCCACCCACATTTATTGTGCATGAACTATGTTGTGAGCTGCTGAACTTAAATAAGATGGAACCTTGGAGTTAAAGTGGTATCATTTTGTAATTAAGTGCTTTACCTTGCCTCTTCTTTCTCTTCCAATCTATGCCAGGATCTTAGTCATGGTCTTTCTACAAATTTTGCAAAACAGAACAATTAATATGCATATACTTCACATCTAATATTTCATCCATGTATTGCAACAATAATCATCATGTGTAAAAAAACATGGTGTGAGAACTATAGCCAAAACTATCTTTTAGCTTTGAATCAATCGCAATATCCTTAAGGTGGCCTTTTCAGTTGTATAATGTTTGTAATAAAAATTATTATCTACATATTTTTCAAACTAAAATAATAAAATAAGAAGTAGGCTAAAAGTCTGTATTCTATTTTGTTCCCAGTTATCAATAAGATATCAATAGAAAACTCACATGTTGGTTATTAAGATAATAGTAAACTTCTGCTTAGAAACAAATATTTGGAGAATACATACTCAGGCATTTATTTATTTAAAACATAAACTTTGTGTTTATGATCTTTGGATGACTCCCAAGTCATACATTAAATATATAATAAATATATTGTGCATTGTATATGTGTGTGTTATGCAGTATGTATGCAGTGTGTGTGTGTGTGTGTGTGTGTGCATGCGCACACACACACACACACACACACCTTTTACAACTGTATCCAATCACTATATTTCTTTTTAAATAACACATTAAGCTTAATCAAGATATGAAATGGAAAGGATGAAAATGAAATTAAAATAATGGGAAAAGGAGAAGGTAAAGGGAAGAAAAAGAAGTGGAAGATGGAGCGGGGGGAAGGAAAGAAAAGCATTGATTTCTTATTCTTTTTAGTGCAGTAGAATATATAATAACATCACAGTAACTTCACTTTCGCATACAGTATGTTCTAGCCATTCCTATAACTTATCTAATCAGCAAAACCAAAAGTTAAAAGTTTCATTTTTTTCCCATCTCAAGCACAAATACAGATGTGCTTTCCAAGTAGAAACAAGTTGTTCTTTGATTAAAGCAGTTAATTTAGTCATTTCTGTTCTATCAGTTTTTCCAGCCATTCATCCTGTGTAGAATATGAAGTATTTTCCCATTTTTGTGCATAAAACTTTCTTGCTGCTGTCAACGTGTATAACAGCAAAGTTTCAGATCCCCCCCGCCCTCCATTTCTTTCAGGATAACTTGAACTAAGAGATATAGTGACTGGCTCAAAATCACTTAGCAAGCTTCTACCACATAGTGAGCTTCTACAGCTGAAACGGAAGCTTCAACCAAGGTTCACCCATACAGAGGCTCATCCATATATTCCTGGTCAATGCATTTCCTTCCCAATTTTGAGGTTGAAAGCACACCATTGTGAAAAGTACAGCTCTCTTCCTTTGCTCCAGGAAGGAGGCTGCTAAATTAGCTGAGCCCACTCAAAGATGGCAGTGAGCTTCTTGAATACACTGTTGGTGAAAAAAATACAGTGAAGTCAGGCTTCACAGCTCATAAATTTAATTGCATTCTCGCCCAGATAAGGCTAGAAAGCAGGAGATCATGAGTTCCACCTTAGTCATGCACTTTAGCTGGGTGACCTTGGACCAGCCACTCTCTGTCAATCCAACTTATCTCACAGGGTGGTGGTTGTGAGGAAAATAGGAGGAGGAAGAATGTGTTGGTTGGTTGTCACCTTGAGTTTATTTGAATAAAGGCGAAATAGAAATAAACGATGAAAATAATAAATACTTGGTGGCTTTCTTAAAGCAATCAGATGGAAACTCAAATCAAGTACATGAGGGTAGGGGAAGAAGTTACATTTCTCATTTCAAAGAGGCTGTGCTAGTGAGTCCAAGTTCTTTCTTAGCAGATAACTCTTGAAATTTTGTAAAAGAAGAAGAGACATTTTCTGTCCCCTTTGGTTTCTCTCCATGATTTTAAATATTGCTATGATATCCAAAGGGAACTATTAATATCCAGGCACTGCTTATTTTAATTGCGGTTTTTTTTTGCAATATTCTTTTCTTGAAATCTCTTAGTTTCAACTTTCAGCGGCTTTGGCTTTCAGTGTTGTATTAATATTTTGTCCTTTATATTGTTCCATAATTGTATGGGATTATGGGGATCGGTGAAACTTGGTTAGGATAACTTACAAATGTAATAAAAATTGTCAAATTGCCTACCAAGTGCCAAGGAACAAAAATATTATTTCAGCATATTTCAGAATTTAATAGGAATTGTATTTTCAGGATATTCATAGATTGGCATCAAACTGTATAAAAATGTTATTCCCAATATAGTCATCTAAAAATGCCTATGGAGATTTTCTGTCATCCAGGTCATGGTTGTCCGTTGTCCCCAAAGTGCTTTTTTTTTCAAAAGGCAGCTGGACTTTGTTTTGTTTTTTTTTGTTTTTTTTTATGTTTCGCTTCAAAGTTTGAAAAAAGCTCTTTGGGGAAAGTCAGTTAAAAAGATATCAGCAGCTCTCTTTACTAAAATTGGCTTAGATGCTAAGCTTCTGAGTAGAAGAAATAGAAATAGCATGAAATTGCCAGCTCCACCCACAGAAATGGGTGATAGCTTTGGAACAGTCTGTAAAATGGTTGGTGGGATCATCATGGGAAAATGGTTCATACTTATCACAATTGTGTTCCAATCACCCACTGCCTTCTTTAAGTGATTTCCAAGTACTCCTCCAATTTTGCTTCAGTGACCTCTTAGCACCTCTACAAAACTGATAATTAGATTCCTAGGGAATAATAATATTAACATAAGCACTAACATACACTGCAAATATGACACCATCTCTTGGCATTGATTGTTGCTCTGTGTGTCTCAGAAATCTTCCATGTTGTTGAGGTAATTCCCCGTTAGGAGAATGAGCGCATACAGGGAGACGTATTTGAGAGAAGTGTTTGAATAATACTCACACAGCACACAGATGCACTGTACAGTAAATGTAGGTGTGTTTTTTTTACTTTCAATAAAGGTTTTAGGCAAAGTTCAAAACTAGTCCAAAGTCATTCACAGGTAAAATCAGTCAGTTTTCATCCAGGGATAATCCAATAACAAAGTCCAGTGTCAAAAACAGTTCAGTAACAGACTTACATCAAATCCAGGAATATCAGTCAATACAGGAACGGCAATACTCTCCAACAGAAGGAAAAACAGACTCACTGAGACACACTCTCTTCTGAGACTAAGACAACCCAGGTTTCTAGCTCCATCTTATGGCTGTTTGAGAAACCACACCTAATTACAGTTTTGCATTTTCTTAAAGATACAGTTTTAAAATGTTTATCCTGGTTTATGTATTTCTAACCCAAATAGCTGTTAGGTGACTTATATTCCTAACACATGTTATCCAAATGCCTTATTTTATTGAAACTACCCTGAGTTTTGGATAAGGTTTGTCAAAGATAGGGAGTTGAATTTAAGATAATTTGATAGCTCTGCAGCATGTGTATGTTGTGTGTGTATCTATCCATCTATCATCTACCTACCTACCTATCTACCTAAATAAATAACCCAGCATTGGTTTCAGTCTTGTGATGGTCAGAATAGTTTGGAAGGGGGAAAAGCAATAAAAACATTCCAATCAGCGTAGTGAATTATGATGGCAATCAAGGAATAACATAAAGAGAAGCCAAACGCTTTATGTTGATTTAGAATTTCATGTATATTTCTGCTGTCACCTGGTAGTCATCCTGTTTTTTATAGTCCATATATGACCTATTATAAGGCAAAGAGGAAATTAAAAAGTAGAACTACAACAGATCTACAAAACAGGGTTTCTGGTAGGAATAGTTTATAGTTAGCTCAAGTAAACTAAGTTATTGTTGGTTTGCATTATATAAACTATATAAGTTTATATAAACAATAAATGCTGATCTAGATTGATTTTTAGCTTTGTTCTAGAGCACTGCAGGAAATGAAATTGAGGTTTCTGAAGCCCACAACAGTGCTTGAAACATTTGTTTAATTGAGATGCAAGAGAAAATATTAAGGGGAATTCTCCCCTTAAGCCAAGAAAATATCATTGTTAGACCCTGCAGGCATGTGCTGAAGCCTTGGTGACTCTCAAAAAACATATATGCTCTGGTTCCATAACGGCTTAGAGTGCAACTTGTTTGGATTGTGGAGTTCATTCCATGTTAATATTAATAAAATTGTTTAAAATTTCTCCTGGATTGTTCTTATGCAGAATTCTGAATCTTCCGAAGTCATGAATTTCATAATGTGGATATAAAATCTGAATGAATGGAGGCAAATATATGTCCCAGGATAATGTTGCAGGATCCAATCTGGGTTGGTCACCAGGACTACAGGTTTAGTCTTCTGAGTGTTTGGACTCATGCTGGAGCCCATCTCTTCAGGGGTGTATTACATTCTGTTAAGAGAGAAGTTCCTTGAAGATGGGCTGCAGCATGAGTCCAAAAGCTCAGAAGACTAAATCTCTGGTCCTGGTGACTGACCCAGATTAGATCCTGCAAAAAAATCTGAAACCTATCATGGACTCAGGTATGATTAGCCTCCTTCAGTATTTTTTTTTTTTCCAGTGGAACAAACTTACATATTTGACAATGCTCCTAATCTTATTTTCAAATAAAAGCTTACATCTCTCCCTTCTAAATTGTCATATTATTCAAGAATGAAGGTGAAATCACAGAAATGGGAGGAAAATGGCTGTACAAATTGTTTAATCCTTTTTTTTTTTAATAAATTGCAAATATTTGGCAGTAAATAGCCTAAAGAAGCAAGTAAGTGGGAAGAGCAGTATTCTTTTGCTTTGTATTTCCCCCCTCTTTTTATCTCTAGTTGACCCATCTATGGTTATTAATATAATCACCCTCCTCCTGCATTGTGACTATAGTGTAGACTTTAAGGGCTTTCCCAGTACCACCGTATAACCCCTTTGGAAAATGAAGCAGTGGATTTTCATTAGGGCATTAGAAGTTAAGAAATAAAAAGGTAAGCACAACTTTTTTATAGAAACACATTTTGGTGGCAGTAGAACCAAGATAACTTTTGCCAAATGGGATAATAAAAGGTGTAATGATGCCATTCACTACATGCCTGCAACAATGAGATTATAACATCCTAAGTACTGTGGAGTCCGAATAGTTATTTCTCACAATTGAGAGTCAGCCATTCTTCAGGCCTTTTCTATTCCATTCCAACCTTTTCTACACAACCTATTTTTTTCCAGTTCAAATTATTATGGAGAGGAAAAAAGGAGATGTGAAATGTGAAAAATGGGTCAGAGACAACATGTACTACTGCTGTCTTTTCCCTGCTTAACAGTCTATATAGCAGCACTGTATGCCTCAGTAAAGATTGGAGACATTTGAGAAGGATAAGCGTCGAACGAAAGGCAGACATTTATGATAGCGATGGAACTTAAACCCACTAATCTGTTAAGGATTT